>NC_143396.1:283599750-283751561 GCF_052110815.1 Crocodylus siamensis | reverse complement strand
CATGTTGCTATATAATGCAGCACAAAGTTGGCATTCACTGCTAAAGCAGCCCTGCCCAGGAAGAGGCTCTGGGGTCCAAGCTATCTGTCTGTGATCACAAGTGAGCAGGTCTCCCTCATGGGAGGGCAGCAAACAATTGCGGATGGCTTGAAAGGATCAGATCCTGACCCCCAGTTGCCTCCTGTGTGCTGCTTCTGCACTGGGAAGCAAAAGGGATGACAGCGCAACCACAGGGGTTATCCCCTGGTAACGGTGGCTCATGGCACGGGGGATTGTCAGAAGTCCCCTGGTGCTTTTGTTTCTGGATCCCACCCTCACCACAGTCCCGGCCCCTGCACTGTTTGGACTTCCCAGCTCTGATCTGCCTTCTTCCCTGACCACGATACTGCCTGAACCCTTGGCCTGAAGACCCAGACTGTGACTTCCACCTGGCGTGATCCCAGCCTGCCTGCAGTAATTCACTGGGTGACTACCTACAACCCGGTCGATCCTGACGGAGAGGGTATGGTTTCCACTGCTGAGAACAGCCTACTGCATTTTCTAGTGATGTGGGAAGAACAGGGGTCATCAAGTGTAATTCAGAAGGTTGCACAAAGCTTCCCTGCACAGGGCATTCGAGTCTGGCCTGTGACCTCGAGTTTATCAGTAAGCCTAGAGCTCCTAATTCAAAGCAGAGGAAAAATTACTGACAAGCCATGAGCTGAACCAGTGGTCAGACAAGTGTTAGTGTGCTTATTCACCCTGAGGTGAAATCAGACGTAGAAATCAGGCTTGGATTTAGCAGGATGAATATCTCAAGAGGTCTTCCTGAAAGCCTGCAGCCCCAAATGGCAAACCCGTTACACATTCTTAAGCGACGCGTACCAGCATGGATGCTGGGGCTTATTTGGGCACATGTTTAGTAGTATCCAGGCTCCAGACTCTTTCCTCCAATGAAGACCCAGAAACTCGAGACACCTGGACTATGCCCGCCAGCTCCTCTCTAAGAACTAAAAAGTTACCCCTGCGTGTTGGTTGTACTATGGTTTGTTTTACGTGTACACTATGGAGGAGGTTTTCAAAGGCATGAGGTGCGACCCCAGCAGTCCTTCCTGCCCAAGTGCAGGGGGGGCTGGACCTGATGATCTTGTAAGGTCCCTTCCAGCCCCTAACATCTATGAATCCATGAATCTGGGTTTCCAGCATCCTTTCTGCCTTTTAAAATCCTTGCCCTCTATGTGTATATTCCATTTCCTTTGACTTGGGCCTACTGGCAAGTAGCTCACTGGACTCCTCCCTCACCTGCAGAGTAAAATCTCTGCAGCTTTGCTTGCACACTGCCTCCAAACCTGACTGTTGATGTTATCAGGGAAAGGGAATTATTTGTTCCTGGAGAATGTATTCATGCCTTGCAGCTACTACGCTGCACAAATATGTAGAGAGCAGACGATAACTCACCGAGAAAAAGTTTCAAAAAGATTCTACGCCCCGATAGCTTTGCCAGGCGAGCGGCTGTGCTATTCTATGTTTCTGTTTCCTTCCCCACACCCGATTTTGCTCATCTGCATAAAAACAGGAGCTTTCTTTCTTTCAAGCCAGTGCTTAGTCTCTCCGCTCAAGGTTTTTATCCCTGTTGGTGACAGCATAACCATTTCTAAAGCAACTGGATACAGGCCTGAGCAAAACTCCACATCCAGATGAGTTCAACCTTTGGGGATACTCAAATTCCAGACCTGGGGCAGAACTCTGCAAGTGGCTCTTATCTTTATAACAGCCTGAACCCAACCTCCTTAGCCCAACCTCCATGCCATTCAGGGGGATAAAGATCCAGGATTGATCACGTCTCTAATAGCAAGCAGCTGTGGTTTTATCACAAGATTGAGACTCTGTGAATTCATGTAAAGTCAGATGGTGGACTCTCCATCCTTGGAGGTTTTCAAGACCAAGCTAGACAAAGCCTTGGCTGGGATGATCTAGATGGGGCTGGCCCTGCTTTGAGCAGGGGGTTGGACTAGATGTGGCCTCCCGAGGTCCCCGCCAACCCTCACTTTCTATGATTGCATGAGAGAAAGAGGGGACAAGAGCTCTTAGGAAGCAAGGAGATTGTTTGCAATGATACAGAAATGGAATATGAGCTGTCCAGAGCTGGAGGTATCCACAGCTCTTTGTCCACCTATCGTTAGGCCAATGGAGGGCACTAATTTGCAAATCTCCCACACTCATGATTGCTGGCTTTCTCCCTCTCTGCAGCAAGCCTATGATTAGGCGTGTCCCACTCACGCTGTTTCCGCGAGCTAGGCACACTGGTTTACCAAAGGGCTGCTCTGCCCACAGGCTGGAACAGAAATCACCATGAACCAGCTGTAATGAATGCCTGTAGTACTTCAGGGCAAGCCTGTATGCAGAAACACGTACTTCAAGTTGAGGCATCATAGTTAGGTTCAGCTTAAGCAGTAAATCATCAACTCATCAGTTAAAGTGAACAAGGACTTTTTAAATCCCAAATAAGAGTGGCAGCATATAGACTTACCCTGAAATGGCTGCAGATTTGAATCCCAGCTGACATCTAGTGATCTCAGTTCCAGGCAGCAGCACAACTAGACACATTCAGTACTCCTGGCAGCAGCCGTGTCTCATGGGGAGGGAAAGAGGAGGCAGCGCATAAGGCTGAGGAGGGGACTGGGGCTTCCAGTAAATTATGCACCCAGGGCATAAATCTCATCAGCGGCATCTCTGGCTCCATCTTGCATGTAGACCAGCCCCGAAGTTGCCATTTTAAACCAAATTAAAAAGGGGCACGCGGCCCTGTGGAGAATCTCTCACTTCACTTCGCTTGAATAAGACTGGTTTCATTTTGCTTCAGTTGACGACAGGCCCAGTTCTGAGCAAAGCTGAAATGAGCTACCCCTCACCCGAGCAAGCATAACCACTCAGGGGCTTGCATCAGTTCATATAAACTGAATTAGAAACATTTACATTGAAATAGGTGCCACTTCTGCATGGAAAGAAAATGATGTGGTCCCCAGCACAATGATCCATTTCCTATGGACGGTGTGAATAGGTCCCCATTTTGCTTTGCCTAAATTAATGATGAGGTTCCACACAAACTCCCAGTTTAAGGCCAGTGGCTTGTGCCATTCAGCTGTGCATGCATACCTGTGATCAGAAACTAAACTGCCCCAGGTTCCAGTTTTGTCACCGTGGACTTAGCTACAAACCTAGTTACTGGACAGTGCTGGGAAGATGCTCTAGGTGGGTTTTGGCTGTTACTGCTGCCATCTTTACTATTTATCATGTCTAGGAGCCTCAGGCATGGATAAGGACCCTGTTGTACTAGGTGCTGGACAAACCTTGCCCCAGAGAGTTTACAATGTTAAAAGGGGAGCACAGGAAAACACTGAAACAATATGGATCAACCTGCTAGGCCAGGGTCAACGCATTGCAAGCACCTAACTGTGGCCCAGCCTCCTGGGGAAGGAGAGTTTGGAGGTATATCACAAGGCGGCTTTGAGGACATTTACTGTGAGCTCCTCTAACATACCAGGGGCAGCATAGGAGAAGTCACAAATGTACCTATCTGAAATGTAATGAGTGGGGAAAGGACCAACTGGCATCACGGACCAACTGGAGATTGAGGGTGAATAAGGGAGGGAAGGGAGAGTTTAGCTAGGCTGGATGGGGCCCTGTAAGTGAAGGCAAACAGCTCGTGTCTGATTTGACCAAAGAGGGGAAGCTAGGATCCAAGAAAAGGTGACACAGGCAAAGTGACTAAGAGAATGATTTCTGCAGCTGCGGTCTGGATGGACGGGGCCAGGCAAGGCTGTGTTTGTCCAGGCCAGAGAACCAGCCAGCGCAGTAACTCCAATGATGAGAGCCTGAATGGGGTGTTATCTGCCTGGAAAGGCCAAGCCTCAGACAGATTATGCAGAAAGGATCTGCAAGCTAAAGAAAAGCCCCACATGGGAAAATCTTCAGTGGTCCAAATCAAAAGTGATGCCAAGCTACAGGCATGATCCCCAGTGATCAAGAAAGGAAATAGCAGGGAGGGCTCTGGGGAGTATTCAGAGTGCCGTGCTAGCCACAGCTCAGGCTGACAGCTAGATATCCACAAAGAGATAACAGAGTTAGGGGGAGATCTTAGTTTAGAGAGGAGATGGGACTGGTGGAGAGAGGTTAATCACTGAGCAGTCTGTGTAGCAGTGGCATCTGAGTTTGCACTGGTGGTTGAAATTACCCAGAGACAAGGCTCATGGGGAAAAGAGAAGGGCCCCAGACAGCCCTGCGGACACCCCACAAAAAAGGAAGGAGGATGCTACCAAGCTTCCTTCAAAGGATAAGGAAAGGAAAGAGAGAGGGGGAGAACTAGAGGGCAACATCTGAAGAGGAGCATGTCACCATGGTCGAAGGGGACTGGAAGTTTCCTGGCGACACCAGGAAGCACTGATCTAGGGGCATCATCACCCACCAAGCATGGGCAGGAACATGCCAGTACAGACTGCTCTAGCAGAGCTCAGGGTCAGCTCCTTCATGTTATGCAATCTGTTCAGGACCTGGGGGAAATACTCAGCATCCAGCAACCTGTTCTTCTCTGGACATCCAATCCCTGAAGCGATGGAGGGAGGTCTGGCCTTCTCAGAAGTCTGCCCTTAGGATGTCAGTCTGGTTTAGCGCGGAGGGAGGGATTCAGCATCACCGTGCCCCAGCAGAGGCCCCAGTATCATCCACCACTCAATGTTATGGTCTACTTCATGCCTGGCCAGCTTTGCTGGATGATGAGTCGTGCTTTGCCTTCTGCCCACCCTGTCCAGCGGGGCCACCTTCGCTAGTGGCATGAGCTAAGAGCAATCTTGGTGCGGAGCGAACCAGTGTGGATCATCTCACCCTTATACCCCCAAATGAGAGGGTTTTTCATTTACTGTCTCTAACTGGACTGTCAGCCAAATAGATAGGGGAAAAACGGGATGCATGCTTGACTAGTAAGAGGAGCTGTCAGGATCAACCGGGCGATGGGCGGTCACTTAGCGAGTTCCCGTAGGCAGGCTGGGGTCACACCTGCAGTACAAATTGTCAGGCCAAGAGTTGAGGTTGTATCGTGATCAGGGCGGATGGCAGATCAGAGCCGGGAGGTCCAAACAAGGCAGGGACAGGGATCAGGAAGAGGTCCAAGAAACACACACACGTGACATCACTAGGACAAGTCCCACAGGAAGTAGGAGGGGTTTTGTAGCCCCGTGGTCAGGGTCTTACATGTCCTATAGGTTCCCCCTGATCACCCAACTCCTCATCAATGTCCTCACTGGAGAGACTAGGTTGGCCAGGGCCGGGCCTGGGGTGGGGGTGGTAACCAGCTACCTGGTGGGGCTAAGGACTTACCCTCTGCTTGCCAGCTTAGCTGCTCTAGGTTTGAATCCCCGTGGTCCTAATAGGAGGCAACTCTTCGTAGGCGAGACACTTGGCTGGGATAAGCCTGTGTAAGTCCACTGACTGCCATACTGCCAATTGATCCCTCCAAATAATGGCTAAAACAACTTGCATCTACATGACACAGTCTAGTGCCATTAGGGAAGCCCCTGAATGAGGGACCACACCACAGAGGGGTTTTACCTGGCAGCAGGCTTCCCTGTAATTCTTCTGCCTGGTGCTTTGAAACCACCCCATGCTTGTATTATACAATGATATTGTTTAAGCGCTGGCAAAATGCACTATTTGATTAATCCCAGCCATGCCCTGATGGTGAGATGTAAGAAAGCGGCCCTGCACATTGGAACAAAGTTAAAACCCAAAGCTTTTCATTTCAGCCTAATGGATAGCAAAGGTCACTCTCTAGTTGATAAATGACAACAACACCGCTCCATTTGTCTTCTCGCTGGCAATCCTGGATTCCTCTCAAGTTAGCATTAATGAGATTCCTCCTACCACATAAACAAAATACTCCAGCGAGATGCTGGGTCTCTCGCAGACATACCTATTCCACACGCATCCGACAGGATAAATGTAGCAGAACTTCCTATCTCGCTGGCGAGGTGCCCACAGCAACAGTCTACCGAGGTAAGAGCGTCACCAGTGACATCAATCCCAGAACGATGGTAACAAAATATGCAGCCAGGCACATTTCTCTCTTTCCAAGTGAGCAACATTTTGTGCAAGAAATACATATCAGCTAAGAATTAAAGGGTTGGTTCAAGCATTTCCTCCCCCCCACCCCAAAGGAGGGGAAAGCTTAAAATAAAGCTTTGTGCAGGAATCCACAAGGTGCAATATTTACTTTGCTTTCAGAATCGCTTAGCAATATCCAGAAGCCACCGAGCTCCCAAGCTGGTACATAAATAAGCCCAGATGCCTGCATGTGGTCACACTGCTCTTGTGCCAGTCATGTGGAGAGCTGTATAAATCAATACTCCGAGAGATGAAGAATATCTTCCCCAAGGGAGCGCTGTGAGCCACAGGGGAAGGGGGAGAATCAGGTAGCAGTAAGGAGCAGGAGACACCATTGGAGGGAAGAGTATATGGTAGGAAGCTGGGAGAAGGCAGTCGCACTGCAAAACACACAGAGCTACCAATACATGAAAGAGACAGTTCAGGGCAGGGCAACAAAAGTGGGGAAGGGGCTGGGACACATGACTTGTGAGGAGAGGGTGAGGGAAATGGGCTTATTTGGTCTGGAGAAGAGAAGACCGAGGAGGGGATTTAATAGCAGCCTTCAACTCCCTGCTGGGGGTTGCACCGAGGGTGGAGCTGGACTGTGCTCAGTGGTGGCAGATGGCCCACCAAGGTGCAATGGGTCTTAAGTTGCAGCAAGGGAAGTTTAGGTTAGATTTAAGAAAAAGTTTCTTAAAATTCTTAGTAAAACACTGGAAGAGGTTACCCTGAGAGGTGGGGGAAGCTCCATCCTTAGAAGTTTTTAAGACCTGGGTAGACAAAGCTTTGGCTGGGCTGATCTAGTTGGGGCTGGTCCTGCTTTGAGCAGGGGGTTGGACTAGACGTGATCTCCTGAGGTCCCTTCGCACCCGAATCTTCTGTGGTTCTATGAAGCAGCAGAATCCGGAAAAGGTCTCTCTAAAGACTCAGTCATACAGGCAGCATGAATCGCCAAAGCCACATGTTAACAATGTTATGCCCTTTAGCCCTAAGTGACTAGTCACAATTTGAGGTCTTGCAGGTTTTTCCGGTCACAGGAAACGGAGGATGGAGTCAGTGTAGAACTAGAACCTGAGTCATTCAGCACCTTCAGGCAAACAAGTAATAGATGTTAAGTCTAAAAGGGTCCACAAAACTCTCCACTCCACCTCACAACCCACAGCCACAAAGCACCTCCTAATTACACACAAGGGGTCTTTAGTACAAAAATCCAAAGGTCTCACACACTACAGCATGGCCCAGGAAGATAGCAGGAGACCCCCAACAACACCACCAGTGGCTTGGGCCCCTGCAATGTCAGGCACTTTGTTAGGTGGGTACAATGTGCCCAGATGATCTTAGGAAGGAAGTGAGCCATGCCCCATGCTGCAGAGGAATGGAGGAGACCCCAGAGGTTCTTCTTGATTTGACGTGGGAAGAAAATTCTTTCCTGACCTCAGCACGGCAGATCAGCTTCACAGATCATCTTCTTGGATTCAATTCAGCCTGTCCACAAGATGTACGAAGTCCTGCTTTCCAAAGCCAAGGAGGCAAAAGCAGCCAGAGGCTGAGACCCTCCTCTGAGCAGATTCCACTTTCTGGAGACTTGGGTCTGGGATTTGGGGTTGGAAATTGCTATTCCTCCAGCTCCCTGCTTCCATTAGCATGCCCAAGGAGTTCATACAACGAAACCATATGAAGCCTGGCTATAACACAATCCCAGCTTATCATGAAAACATCTGTCCTTGATCTCCTGTGCTTCATCTGCATTGCATTGCTATGTAAGCCTCACATCTGCCATACGACATTGCTCTCCACTATATCCATTATATTGATGGGTAGGATGAGGCAGAGAGAAAAGACATCATTAGTAGTGGGCCAGGAAGGGAAAAAGACAAATTCTTCCCATTCAGAGGAACATCGGGATTTCAGGATCCTCTTATGCCAACAGGCCTCTGAATCCAGTATTACCAACTCAAGGGCTCAAACATCAGGTCCTCCAGAAAAGTCTTGAGACTGGCATTAAGAGGTTAGATGAATGTAAAGAGTCACTCCATTGTTTTGCCTGGCTCTTGGTTTTTGAGTCTTGAGCCTCTCAGCAATCACAAGAAGTAAGAAATTATTTAATTAAAAAAATTAATTTCTTGTGTAATCACATGGCTCTAGGAACTGGAGCTTTAAGGAAAACACCAAACTACACAGGAACTGGCAGCGTTGTGAATCTAAATTTCTCCTTCACTGCTACTATCAGCTGCTTTCCTTTTACTCTTTGCTCCTGTCCTAAAGATGCCTTGGCTATTCCAAACCTCTCCTTATTACCCCAGTGTTTTTTCTTATGATGAACCTGTTACCATACCGGCTAAGTCACTTTGTTGTGTGGGGTTTTTTGTTTTTTTTTAGTTCAGCAGGTAAGCCCAGAAGAATTGGGTATTCACCCCCAAAAGAGAGACAAAAGCCCCCAGCTTCATGTCAAGCAGAGTGTGTTGGGTACTTGTAATGAAAAGACTAAGAGAAAAGTCCTTGAGCTGTCAGGGGTGGGTCTTTCTTACCCAGTGGCCCACAGTTAGGACAGTCACCAAGGCTGTGGGAAGCCGAGGTTCAAAGATCCTCTGTCTGCGGGGATTTAAACCCATCTCTCAGGGCTAGGAGATGTTCTGAGGTCAGAGCACTTGCACACACCCAACCAAAGTCAAGACAAGTGGTGGTGAAACTAATCCTGGTTGCTCCTCAGCCCAGGGGTGCCCCTAGAGTGGTTTCACACCCCACCTCGCCTCATTCCCTGGTTGGGTGCACGCAAGTGGAAAAAGGTGGGTGAGGCATGCTCAAGAGCGCTGTGACAGGATGCTTGGTGCGCCTGGCACTTGAGGAGCAGAGAGGATGCCTGAGAAGCAGCCTGCGGGTGCAGCAAGGCTGGTTAGAGAAGCACCTGACCAACAAGGGCCTGACCCTAAGGCCTGAGGTAGGAGTCTAGCCCTGGGAGACACAGGGAGAGGAGCCCCTGGCAGCAGGACTCCTTCCTTAACATCTGAGCTGGGGGTAAGCACTGGAGAGTGGGACCAGGAGAGAGTGGAGTGGGTAAGAGCAGAGAGAGAAGGGCTAATCCAGGGCTTACAGCTCTCTTCTGGGAAGCCCGTCTGAGCCTACCTGTGCACACCAGGGACCCACAAGGGAAGACTTGCATGAACCCTGAGCAGATTTAAGCTGGCAAGAATATGAGTATGATGTGTCTCATATCAATGGAGGAAAGAGCATTAACCCCAGAGCCAAATAACTATGTCATTTCAAACTCCAAGGAACCACAACTTGCGCTTAAAGGCTGCACTTCTTGGTACCAGGCTCTGCTCACTACTGGCCACTAGCTTCCCTCCACACTTGTGGAAAGGACCTGAGCACAACACGGCTCCCTTTATCCTGCACTCTCCAGTTCGGCCTTGTATGAAGCCCTTGCCCTCTTACGCAGCCTCATAACTCACTTTCGTCTTTGGTTAGGAAAAAAAAGATCAGCAGTGAATTGCACAGAAGTTCTTCTCTTTAACAGACACTGCAGCAAGCTGAAAGAGCTTGCAGCATCTGAAGTCTCTACTTATTAGACATAATCATAATTCTATAATGACAATTTAGCACCTTGTAATTTGCAAGGGAGGGAAAATAGCTTCTCTCTATAAATTACCTTTCTCTGTGATTCATCAACCTTCCATAGCCTGCATGCAATCATGGAACATCATTTATAGACCAGAGATACTTCACTTTCCAGTCTAGAAAAAAAAGCAGCTAGGACAGGTTTACTCAACCTAGTCTAGAGCATGGCATGAGTCTGTGTGTCTACAGAGAATCCAGTGTCCATCAACTGATTCAGCATTGTCTTGCTGGATGAGGACTGCAGCGTGCTTCGTGTTGTACAAGCAGAACAAAAAGAGCTTTCAAGTGTTAAGATACAATATGCAACCGTTTAGTTATCATATACAACCGCCATCTACGCCAGGGGTCAGCAATCTTTCACAAATAGTGGGCTTAATTACCATAGCTCGGTCCCCATCGGGCCAAAGGTGGCAGGACGGAAGTGGTAGTTGATAAAAGTGGCTGTAAGATGGTGCATTCTCAAGCAAACGTGCTTGGCAGGTCAGATAAAAATCTCTTCACAGGCCAGATCCAGCCTGCTGGCCATAGGTTGCTGAGCCCTTACCTACATAGATCTGAGAGAAGACACAATTCACGAGTGAAGTGAACTTTGGAGCAAAACCCACATGCCCGGTTTGCAAAAGAAGAAAGCATTTGCTGCTGCCACCACGGTTTCATTCAAGGGTATTCTGTTAATACAACTTCACGCTTTGAGTCAGGCTGCTGGACCCAATGCTTTGCTGGCATGGTCCCCCTTGGCCATTCATATGCTCCTTTACATAACTCAGCAAAAGCTGTTGCTCTTCCGACAGGTTTTTTGGACACAAATGCCAACACATGTACAAATGCAGCTGTTGACACCACTCCAATGGTCAAGCAGAATTTCTGGGAGATGCCAAGAGCTGGAAGCACATCCCTCACAAGCTGGAAGTGTTGTTGGCAGAGCACAAGAAGTCAACATATTCTAAAGCAGAGGTGGCCAAGAGCTAGCCCACTGGATAAATCCAGCCCACTGGGCTGTATCATCTGGTCTGGGAAGCTACACACAGGTCCAGGGATCTGACGGCAGGGGAGCGGTGATCAGAACACACAAAGTGCCATACTGGATCAGACCAGTGGTCCATCTCACCCAGCATCTACCTCTGACAGTGGCTGGAGATGTTGCTGAGGAAGAGCATATGAACAGAGTATATCTCGGATGATGAATACCTCCTCACACCTTCCCTGGCAGCCACCACCATTGGTTTAGGGATACCAGAGGATACACCCCTTGCTGTTCGGTTTAAAACACAACAGTGGCAGCATTAATTGCCGTGGGTCCCAGAGCAGTTAATGCTGCACTACTCATCCTACTGCCAAGTTTTCAGGCCAGAGGGGAACCTCGCAGACCAGCTCTAGAGTGCAAAGCAGTGTCATCTGGCCCACAGTCCTGGGCATTTGGCAGCTGCCGTGGCTCTAGGTGCCACAGCAATTAATGCTGCTGCCACAGTCAGGGAGGCTAGGGTCTGGAACCAGCTTCCAAGAGAAGTGGTGCAGGCTCCTACCCTGGGGGTTTTTAAGAGGAGGCTGGATGAACACCTTGCTGGGGTCGTTTGACCCCAGTACTCTTTCCTGCCATGGCAGGGGTTCGGACTAGATGATCTGCTCAGGTCCCTTCCGACCCTAGAAACTATGAAACTATGAAACTAAATTCCACCCCATGGGCCAGATGACATGGCTCTATGCTCCCATCCGGCCTGTGGACTGGCCCCAGACCACCCATCCAGCCCATGGGAGGTGGCTGTGCCCAAAGCAACTGGAGTATGGATAAAGAAGCTCATGAGAACTGGCTGGAAGGAAGTGCCTGAGCTCTGCCACTCAGGACTTTCTGAAGGATGGGCCAAGTGGGACAGCAAAAGAGCACACCCAAGGGCGCTCATCCAAAGCAGATGGTTTTTAAGAAGGAAAAAAAAAACCTTCATTTTTTTCCCCTGGTCCCTCTTCCTCCAGGGGGAAGTAATTTCCTGAAGCACCTTATCAGATGCCACTTACTAGACCGCTCTCAGTGGTAGCACATGAACAAGGAGCAATGGTCTCAAGCTACAGCAAGGGAAGTTTCGGTTAGATATTAGGAAGACCTTTCTCCCTGGGCGGGTAGAAGAGCACTGGGACAGGTTACCCAGAGAGGTGGTAGAAGCTCCGTCCTTAGAGGTTTTTAAGACCCAGGTAGACAAAGCCTTGGCTGGGATGATCTAGCTGGGGCTGGTCCTGCTTGAAGCAGGGGGTGGGACTAGATGTGACCTCCTGAGGTCCCTTCCACCCTCATTTTCTATGACTCTACTGCCTCCAGCAGAGTGGTGATGGGAGGAAGGCTGGGGGCTCTGCCCACTCCCCACCCAACTGCTTGTGGAAGAAGGGAGTGGCTGCCGCGCAGGGTCTGCTGTGTCCCCTTCAACTAACTCACTATCCACAGCGGCTGTGCAGTAGGGTGAAGAAGCTGACCCCCCACTGTGCCCTGTATGAGGCACCGAACAGAAACAGCAAAGGAGGGATCCTAAGCATGACCCCGGCATTCACGGTGTTCGTCTAACCCCAGCTCAGGTCCTGCAGCGCCAGGAGCAAGCGCTAAGCCAGCAACCACGCTGCATGGAGCACAGCGGAGGCAGGGTCTGGTCTGTGCGAGATGCCTGACAATCAGATGCAAACAGGGAGAAGGGGGCTATAGTAAATATACAATGAGAGCCGGTATTAATTCCCAACACATTAAAGTACAAATACGGATTTAGTGGAACTCATTCTGAGTTCAGCAAGGCTGACTGAATCCATTACCAGGATTTGCATAACACAAGCTATCCTCAGCAGGCATCCAGTTGTTAAATAGATAGACTTTTCTTTTTTTGGCCTCCTTTCATTTCCCATCTGACCCCTGGAAATCTCCCATTTCGCTATTTTATCTCTTCTTGGTCTCCGTTAATAAAATACAGAACCCTCGATTTAAATGACACCAAATGACAAATTTGTTAATGGTTTTTATGGCTAAATTTCCAGCCTTGGAGGAAACAGCATGGAAGAAAGAGATTAGTTCAGGAGAGAGGGAACTGGAGGGGAGGTCAGGAGACCTGGGCCTGGCTTCGGCCCCGATGCTGACTTGCTGTGTGATTTTAGTTGCGTCTCTTCATTTCTATTCTTACTCACACTATCTTGTCCACACTGGCTGCTTAGGACAGACGTTCCCTTTCACTGTATGTCCATACAGAAACTTGGGGTCCTGATATCAGTAGGCAGTACTGTGATATAAACAATAGAAAATTAAGACAAAATGCATGGCATGAAGAGCCAGACTTCTGCCACTCTTACTCTGATGGAACTGTACTCTGAAGAAGCTCCAATAGGCAAAAAATGAGAGTATATACATATGGGACCTGAGCAAGGGGTCCTAGATCCGGCCATAAATCTTGGGGTCCCAGCTTTATTATTTTTTGCAATGTGCCATAATTTCATAGTGTCATAGTCGTTAGGGGCTGGAAGGGACCTTACAGATCATCGGGTCTAGTCCCCCCTGCACTTGGGCAGGAAAGACTGCTAGGGTCCATGAATGATGTGTGCCCCCGGAGGCTGGGGGGCATGGTGGCTGCCCACAGGCAGCAGCGACAGTGTTGGTGGCAGTGAGCAGGGGGGTCCCACAGGTGACTGCAGTGGGAAGTGGGGGTAGCAAGAGCTGACCGGCGGTCAGCGACCACCTGCAGATGCTGCCAGCAGTGTCAGTGGCGGCCAGTGGTGATTGGGGACTGCCCGCAGACACTGCTGGTGGCAGAGGGGGTGAGCAGTGGTGAGCGGTGACTGCCCACAGCCGCTGCTGGCAGCATCGGCAAAGCTTTTCGCAGGAGGTGCGCTGCCAATCTCAGGGGGTGCACATGCACTTGCGTGCACCCCCTATGCATCATCAATGCCGGGATCAGATGAATGAAAGAAGTCAGTTTGAGTGTATGCGTGCACATGTGCATACATGTGTGTCTGCATGTGTGGGTCTTAATGTGTACCTGCACATGTCTGCGTGCACTTTTAAACTTCAACAATTCAAAATAGTCTGGTACAATCCTCGAGTCCTTCGGTCAATCTTATTCTCTGCAGTTCTTTGCCAGCCTTCATTGCTCCTTATTTCTTTTGCAGAATCTTTTGCCGAGTCTGCTAAGAAAATAGGCAGCTGACACACCTTTTCCCAGAGGTGTATAGGCGATGACAGATCCATTCACCTTCTTGTCACAGCTGCAAACCCTTTGTCATGATCATGCCCAGTTGTCTCATTTGGCTCATCCTAGCTGGCGCTAAAGAAGCTCTCTGCCGGTCACAGGCACATGGTGCTCTCTACCTCAGGATCTGTGAAAAAAAATGGAAGGAATGCTGAAACCCAGTTACACTACGGGGCAGAAGTTCAAACTCAGGGTGTCACACAGCGGGCTACCGGGTTTGGCAATAGGTCCAATTTCTTCGGGAATCAGCTCTTTCTTCTTCATTCTTGAATTGCTCAGCATGGACGCAGTAAGGTCTCCACAAGTCCCAAATAAATGAGCAATCAGCCAATCCAGATTCGCATTCGTCATATAGGCTGCCTGCTTCTGAAATGCATTCCCGTGGTATTGCCAGTAGGTCTGCCCCAATCCAGATGTAGGTGTATTAGCAAGCAACAGGTGCAGGTCAAATCGGTTCCTGGCTTCTGATCATCTGATGGGTTAAAGGAGAACTCTTCCACCTGGTTGCAGGGCAGCGGCTGAAGGGAGCGCCTTGTCCGAACCTTGGACAGGAAGCAGATGCCCACCCTATGCTCATGACATGCACTGAGCCAGGGCCCCCAGCCCTCAGCCTTCACCCAGGCAGAACAACTCTAATCAAAACCTCACAGAAATACCCCAGTGTCACTGTCTGCCAGGACATCCTCATCTCCAAGGCCTTTGGCTTCTCCCCACCCCCTCAATCAGTCAACTCTAGTGACTTCAAAGACCTGTCTTCTACCCAAAAGCCACCCATGCATCATATTACAAAAGGTCATGAAGCATGGTAAGAGAATATCTGCATAGCCATGCTTTCAGTATGAAGTTACTGGGGTGGGACATATGCTGTCGAAAACCCAGGCCCAGTATGACTACATCTCTTGCCGTAAAATACTTGAACAGCCTGCTGGCATGGCTGTGCCCCAGGCATCTCTCAGACTGGGTGGCCCTGCTAGGGCTCAGCCTTGTCTCCACCTCCCGCCCTGGTTCTTACCCAGCCTCATCCAAAGTGCTTAGACTCTGGGCTGGGTCTCTGGGCTTTTCAGGCTAACAGGCTGGCATAGCCCCTGTTAGCAACCCTGCTCTAGCCATTGCTTAGGACTCCTAGTCATGACATTATCTGCCCTAGAGAGGTCTGCCCTACCGCCTCTCCTTCCATATAGCAACAGGCAAAGGGAGAGAGTCGCCAGAACAAACTCATTACACCGATGGCCCACTCAGGCTGCAAAAGCTTTAGGTTGCTCTCATTTTATGCCACGGATAAAGCCAATGCACTGTAAATGCTTTTACAGAACGTAGATCGTGGACCTCTGACTCGATAACACCCCAGGGAAAACCTGAACATGCTCATGCGAACACTGCGTACAGCGCAGGACCCCAAGTCTTTTTGTTTTTAAGGAACTGTGACTCGTGTGCTGAAAAGATCAGCACTGCGTTGGGACTACAACCAAGTCTCGTTCCTTAGCAAACTTGCCTGTTTCCAAACGTCTCCGTTATTTTTGTGCCACGTTGCTAGTTAAAAATATCCATCGCCAGTAATATCTGAGTTATGTGGAACATCTTTGTTTATCTTTGGTTTTAAACAGACACCAGCTGTGGCCCGCGTGGCAGAGTTCTTCATTAAAAATTACCTTTGGTGGTACATAAGATTTACGGCGCTGTTCTAAAACCCTTTGAAATCACTAAAGAGACTCTGACTTTGCTGGGTTTTCACTCAGGCCTGGAGTAACTAAATGAACTATAAAAACGTGGACAGGTCACACAATCCGCTTATGAATTCAGAAGTCAGATATTGCTGTCTGCAAAAGATATCACAAGTTACTTTTATATGTGCTAAAAGCCTTCCTAGAAATGTCAGCAGAAGAGTCAATAGCTAGAATAAATAAGGTTCCTAACGAGAGACCAGGCCTACACCACAGTATTTATAAGGGGATCTGAACTCCCAGTTTCAATGCAGGTTTAATGCAAGGACCGGGTGTTTATTACATGTTTATACAGCTCCGAGCACAACGGCAGCCCTAATCCCTGAGTGAAGACCCTAGGCACTACCCTGGTACAAAGAATTGCATCCTAAAGGTGCAGCTAGCCAAGAAATCCAGTTCTACGTTCAAATCTGAGCTTTCCAAAATCCAGGCATGATCTGATCTAATGTCCTGCGAGACAAAAGGCAGTCTTTGGTCCCTGTGTATCAAGGAACTAAAGTTATTTTGCAATGCAGGCATCTCTGGATCTTGGATTTGGGATTTAATCCATTTGTACTCCATGGACCACAGAAACTGTGCGATTAGATCAGGCTAGAGCAGGGGTCGGCAACATTTTTGGAAAGAGTGCCAAAAACATGTGCGAGCTCAGCTTGTAAGATGCCGGCATGCCAGGAGCAGATGGCAGGGGAGCTGCAAGGGGCCCGATCCTTGTTGTGGCGACGCAGCCCTGGCCTCTTCCCTGCCATCTGCCCCAAGGTGCGTGTGCCAAGCAAAATGCCTTTGCGTGCCACGCTCTGGCACCTGTGCCGGGGCTTGCCTCCCCCTGGGCTAGAGTCTGAGTCTGAACCTACATCACCTGCTCCAGAGGAATAAATCTTCCAGTAAGTTTTTGAGGGTAACTCATTCCCTAAAATGTGTCCCCAGTAGTGAGAGGTTAGCTCGGTGCCCGAATGCTGGAAGGAAAGATGAGGGAGAAAGGAGCAGTCAACAATTTACCTTCGAAGTCTGCTGTAGGGACAAAAGTATGAAGCCCACGATTCAGGAAGGGGCTGAAAGCAGGGGCCGTGCATTCGCCAGCCACAGTTAGGCGGATGGTATTTTCGCAGAGAGGATTCCAGAGATGAAACTGCTGGCGCGGTGCAGCAGACATGAAGCGAAGCAAAGCGAAGATCCAATTGCTGCCACATCACTATTTATTTAAAGTTACCAGAGCCATTTATTTTTGTTCCCTGAAGACGGGGCTCGGGACAGTACCTCTTTGTTTTGCTATCTAGAAACCCTACCGTCTGTTTACAGCTACGCTACTTTAAGAAATTCTTCTGGCCCCGCAGTTCTTCCAAATCGTATCCCATAAACGGCTTGTTCGGTGCTGCACTGAAGTATTTCCTCTGCTCGGTGGCAGCTCTTAGTTGTTTGTATTTACTATACACATTTTATAAAACCCAAAAACGTTCTCGGGAACACTGTCGTGTCCTGTTTTCAGGAACAACATGCCCTCATCAATGAATTGGGCCTTTTTGCTCTTAAAAGTAGTGGGTTCCCCCCCCACACTAAAGTAATCACATAGTACAGGTCTGGAATCTAACCACAAGGGGAGCAAAAATATTTAAACAAGCTGCTTTAAATCAAGGCTTTGACTTACTTTTGTAATAGTCTTTGGTCAAAACTTTGAAAGGGTTGGGTTTTTCTTTAATTAAATGGGAATCACTCTTATTTCCCCCGTTTGTGCTTTGTCTGATCTAATGGGCTGCAAGACAAAAGGCAGTCTTTGGTCCCTGTGTAGCAAGGAACTGAAGTTATTTTGCAACGCTTTTTCTTTGGAAGCCTTAAAGGGAAAAAACACAAACACTGTTTGCTTGTGTTAAAACAACAAATGCACAAAAACTGGAGCATCTTCACAGAAGAAGGAAAAAAAAAGTCCTTGTCTCTTCTCACAGAACAGTACTTACACCCTGACAGGCAGGTCGTTCGTGGGTATTTTTAGGAAAACCAGCTATACATCAAAGCAAGGAAGTTGTACACACACACTCAACACATGCACATCTCTCTTGAAGGGTGTGTTATTTCTTTACTAATGCAGACGTAATCACGCTTCTTGGCCTGGTTTGCTCAGGTGATGGTTTGTGGTAGAGCCAGTCTTGGTCAGCAGGCTCCCAGGAGTATGGTGGCCTACGTGAAATGAGCTACGTGATCCCAGTTTAGTTCCTGGTGATCGGGCACCCCCTGAACACTTGATCATTGCGTCCAACACCAAAACCCCTAATGACTGTATCAGCAGAAGGGACAAAGGTAATCTAGGACACAGGAGCATAGGACTAGAAAGGGTCTCCTGGGCCATGGAGTCCAAATTCCTGTTTGCAGGATAGCGTTACCTTGAGGAGTCCCCAAAATTGCCACTTTGAACCCCCACTCATAACTACAAGGAACAAAATCCAAAACACCAAGCTGCTCTACAATATGCCATAGATAAAAAGCTGGGGAGACAAGGGTACTGCCAACACCTGCCACTGCAACAAGAGGGAAGAAGGTGGCTAATATTAGGCTGAAAAGATCCTAGGAAAAGAACCACGCCCCAAGCTACAGATGAAGGCAAAAACCCCATGGCTCTTCCAATCTGACCTCAAAGAAACATTCCTTCCACACCCCAGATTTATCAATCCGTACCAAATTTGGCAATAGGTCCACAGAGAGTGAATAAAGCTTGACCTAAGAAAGAGTTTTTTGAGCTACTTAAGAGACAGGTCTGACATAAAGCATTTTGAGAGGGCACTGATGTGGGAAGGGAGAGCCCTGCCCTGCCACTGCCCAGATAGTATCTTTTCTCTGGCCATATAGTGCACCTACGTGTCTGGTAATGTCCGCCTGACACCATCCATACAGCACAAAACCCACAGGAAATCAGAGACATAATCTATTTGTATTTACAGCAGACTTGGCAGCACATTCAACATTTGTGCAGGGGGTGGGCCTGGAGGGGTCTGGAGGTCCCTTCCAAACCTATAGGTCTGTGGTGGTGAATAAAGCAGATGCAAGCCAGGGTGTTCTGCTGTGTAGCAGTGACATGTCCGACCAAACCAGCCAATGATGTCTACCTGGCACCGTTCTTTAAGCACATAAACCATCTCAAATAAGAGAAACTGGGCTTGTCTATATAGTGGGAACAGCACGGCTCATCTGGGCCATTCTTCACCCCTGCAGACTTGTTCCATACCTGGAATCGTGCCTGTGAAGACCCTCTGGGGTGTCTGTCGGCAGCTGCTCTACACCAGTCGATTTCCAGGTTTGGAGCATTTAAACAGGAGCTTATAGGTGGGGACATCATAACACCGCCAAATCCTTGCTGCATTTGAAGGCCTTAAAAACAACGGCAAGGATTAAAGCAAACACAAGCCAAGGAATTCTTCAGCATGGTACAGACCCACTTGCCCTGAAAAACTAGCTCAGTTGGGTACCGGTAGTGGCGTGGCTGTGAGAGCATGAAGCTCAGTGCAGGTTGCAAAACCCTGCCAGGAAGCAGGCTGAATGAGCCCATATTGAACTCTGTATTGAATTGGCTTGATTGCTACCAGCTCCTGCACCGCTCATCTAAAGCTCTCTGGGGTGCGTCTGCACTGTACTACAAGCACTGCTGTGACCTCAGAGTAAACGCGCCGCTGGTGCCTCGATCCACCACCCAAAATGTCCCAGCTGCTGTCATCTCCTGTGTGCATGGGGCACTATGCAACAGCTAAGCCTAATGACATGGATTACAGGCAAAGCTGCAGCCTTTAAGGGTGAAATTCCCCATGTGCGTGGAGCCGGCACAAGGCTGATGCATGACTTAAATCCCACTTAAGCCCTCACGAATTATAAATACTTCAGGGCTCTCTCAAGGCTTAATAGGGACTTAGGCAGTGCATTGGCCTCATGCGCAGGACAATGCTTCGATAGCTTTTAGGGTCATAATGGAGCATTTTATGCTCAACTTGTCTGACCTCCTGAGTGGACCTGGGTTAGGGATTACTCATCCAGTGATAACCTCCATCAAGTCCAGAACCTGTGGTTGAAGGGGAGTAGACCTTTTACACAGAGACCATCTGTTTGGTTAAGAAACTCCAAGTGATAAAGAAGCTCCCACACCCTTAGGTGAAGTATACCAATGGTGACTTAGTCCCTCTTCAAAATTGGCAACTTATTTCTAGTTTAAAATTTGCCTGGCTTCAGCTTCCAGGCATTGGATCCCACCTGCTACATTCAGGAGCCCTCTGTTCTCAGAAATCCTGTCCCTAGGTCATTACAATTGTGGTCATGCCACCCCTTAGCCTCCTCTTGGATAAACTAAAATGATTTTCTTTAGTCACTTGCTGGACTGTAGCTTTTCTAGCTCCCAGGTCAGTCTGGCACACTTTTTCAGAGCCTTTTGCAGTTAGTCAACATCCTTGAAAAGCTGACACCGGAACGGAGATGCAGTATGCAGTATTCCAGAAAATGGTCTTGCTAATGCAGTGTGATGGGGTAACTCCATCTCCCTACTCTCACTCCATGTTCCTCTGCTTATGCATTCAAGAGTGTCTTTGGCCTTCTTAACCACAGCATGACACTCAGAGCTCATGTTCAGCTGATTATCATCATGACCCCTAAGCCCTTTTCAGACTCGCTGCTTTGGAAGGGATTGTCCTCCACGCTTTAAACGCATGTTCTTTGTTCCTAGATTTATGACCTTGCATATGGCCATATTAAACTGCACATTCTTCAAGTGAGCTCACCTTACCAAGTAATTGAGAAAATGTCACTGATCTATCTTTGTTATACGCTCTACAACCAATTTTTAAGTCACTTGCAAACTATGCCAGCAATTATTTCTTCTACATCATTGATTTAAAAAAACAACGCATAGCATTAGACTACAGACAGAGCTTCATGAGATTCAACAAGAAACCCTATAATGGACCAGAATCCCCCAGTAAGCATTTGTTTTTCAGATTCGTCAGTGAATCAGTTTTGACTTTCCAGAGTTCTCACTTTTTAAGGAGACCGTTATTCGGTACTAAATCAAAAGATACCTCAGAGAAGTAAATTATGTCAACACAATTATCACTGTAATCCAATAATGTCACCATTAGTCTTAAGGAGAAAATTAAAGTATACTCTGGATGCAGCTGGATCATGGTTATGATTTAACGGGATGATTTTCAAGGGCAGGAAGGGCAGTTTCAAAAGACTTTTGAGGAAAATCAGTGGGGGTTGAGGGTCAAGTTGTCCCCTGGGTTTTTAAGAAGTTCCTCCAAAACAGGCTCCAATATGAACAAGGGGAAAGTCATTCTGCAGGCCAAATTTTGCTCTGTTAAGCTAGTGTAAACCCTGAGTAATTCAACTAAAATCAAAAGAGTCAATTCACCCTTGCATTTAATTGGGAACAAAATGTGGTTTTTCATGTACTAGCGACTTCAAGGTTTTCATCATACCAACACTGTGGATACAGAGGCAAACAGCGCATGGCTGTGCCATCAGCCAGATGAGGAATAAAACCATCAGTCCTGATCGGCACCAGCCTCTCCACAGGCACTTTGCAGCCACTCTGGCCACAACGGAGAGGCAAGGACAGTGTCTTTGTGGCCTAGTGGGACAATGCAGGTGCCAAGCCACTGGCTATGCTCTTCTTCCGCTTTCACGCTGCTTCCCCATGGGGAGATGCAAAGCTCCATGGCTTGCAGAAGATTTCCTATGCGTTGTTCTTGTCTCTCAGGCTTTTATTACATTGCCGGTCTCTAGGCGGCTCAGGAACTGCACCAAGGGGCAAACAGCTCAGAACGAAAAGGTCCATCGTGCGAGCAAAGACATCGCTGCCCCACCCCTGCAAAGCAGCACCATAGTGATGGATTCGTCCCCTCTCTGCAATGTCACTGCTAATGAGCATGTTGGTTTGTCCGCCCGCTCTTTCAATTCCAGAAAATCCTGGAAAACGGCAACAACAAAAGCACTGCAAATCGAAAAGTGACGGAAAAGCTGCAACTCCCTACTTTACCGAGGTAAATAATGACTTTAATTAGGGAACTGTATGTATAATTAACTAAACGGAGTTGATGACTCAGCGGATTGCTCTCTGGTTTCAACATTCTTCCCGTTTCTTTCCCCGTGTACATATCAATACAAGCCTAAAAATGTGGGGAGAGCGAGTATTTTGGAAGGATTATGCTAAATCCTCCAGGTCTGCTTCAAGCCATTACACCTTTTTAAAAGACCTGGATGGAAATCCTCGTGCTGCACAGGAACTCTGGGCTCCTGGAACTTAGCTTATTGTTGCTCTTCTTTGAATTTTAAAAATGCAAACAGGCCGTATTGGTTCAGACATTACATTTAAACTCAGGGTTGTAAATAATGCAAGGTCTGCTCATTGAATGGGCTCCATCAGGAAAAAAATCAATTCGAAATTTCTAAAAATGTACCGTCATCATAAACTAATTAATCCGCTAATTCCCATTGTTTACTTTTGCGTTTTAAACAAATACAAAACAAACATAGTTAAATGTTGCTTGCTGAGAAAGTCTGTGCCAGTGTCACAAAAGACAAGGACTTCTTCCTCTTTCTAATTTGTCTAGAACAAAAGGGGAAGAAGACGAATAGATTTCACCACAGACAACTCCGGCCCACGGCCTTTTATAATTGACACCTCTCTCTTTCTAAAGCGTATCCTATGTAGGAAGTCTAATAATAGGACTTTATCACAGAGACTAATGATTGAATTAATTTAGAAATGTCTCCAGAGAGGAGGGAGAGATGTCTCAGTGGATTATTAATTCCCTCTGGTACCTATCACCTCTAAGTTGTTCAAGCACACACCAGGGCAGCAATAGAGAACTATTTGCACAGGAGAGCTGGTGGCATCCTTTGTAAAATGATGTGGAGGCCTTAATAAAGGAATTAGTTAATGCTTTTTCTTGCATTGTCTTAATGAACACTTACAGTCTCTTTGCCTTAGCTAAATCAGGGAACTTAGAGAGATGGAACAGCAGATGACCGTTTAATAATAATACAATGCTACAAAAATATAGTGAAATTTTAGAAAAAATAAGCCTGGGAGTAACCTCAAGAGGTCATCTATTCCAAACCCTGCCTGAGGCCAGATCATCCCCGTCTAAGCCAACCCTGGCAAGTGTTGTCAAACCTACTCCAAAACATTTCCCAGGATGGGGATTCCACAACCAGCCTTGATAAGCTATTCCACTACTCGACTACCCTCAGAGGTAGAAAATTCTTCCTAATAGTTAATCTAAATCTCTCTTTTTTCAGTTTAAGGTCACCACTTGCCCTTCTCCCTGCGGACACAAAAAATGACGGGTTATTCTCCCCTTGACATATTGGCATCCTTTCCTGTATCTGAAATTTCTCAAATCCTCCTTCAATCTTCTCAATTCCTCCTTCTTCCAACTTCTACTAGAAGACTTTGCACGCAAGACTGGTGAAAATCTTACATAAAGTAGAGGCTGCAATCAAAACCCGGTCAAACGGAGCTGAGCTCTGGACAAACTCTTATTAAGAAATAGCTCCCGCCCCACAAGACCTAAGCAAGCCACAGCACAACAGGAAGCTTTTCTTTTCAACCCTGAAGACTTGAACTGCAAAAAAGAAAGCCGAGGTTCTGACACTACTACATGGTACTAGTATCTGTGGCTCCAGTCCCATGTCTGTTTTGCCTATCATTAATTGAACCCTGCTTAAGATGTAGTCAAATCCCACTGAGGAGCCCAGTGGGAGCACACAAGCATATTTTGAATGTCTGCAATCGCAGGCGGGTGAGTTTGGTTTATGTACAGATGGAGGCAACTTCAAAGCTGAGCTCTCCGATAACAGAGAAGATGTCGAAATAACCCATGGTGATAAAGACGAAAGAAGGGAATGTGTGCAAGCAAAGAAAATTGTGCACATACCTTGTCTGCCCAGAAGTATTTACCTTGCTGCGGCTCCATGCTCCCTCCCTTCCGGTTCATGTTTTGAACTGTGATCACACACTTCACAGGCTGTTTTCTCTATGTCTGTACAACATCCAGTGCCATTACTGTACTAGAAATAACAGGAAACAGGAGGCGCTATGAGACATCTGTTCTTGGCAAGTTGGGTGGAAGTACCCTGTTTGGAGAACACCATACAACATCACCTAAGAGAAGTCTGAACAATCACAATGTGAATGCTTAAGTTTTCCCACCTCCCACTGGGGATATGTATGTTCTCCATAAACACATCCAGAGAGATAATGCCCACGGGGGGAAGAATTACCACATTTTCTTGCATATAACAAGCACCTTTCCCCCAAAAATCAACCCTCGAAAAGTGGGGTGTGTGTATTAAGTGGGGAAGCTGATTTTTTGATCAGGATAGAGGCACCTTTCTTTGATTCCTGCTCCACAGTGCAGCGACTCTTGCATTACTAATAAGGCAGCTGAGGGAATTAAATGATAATAGCTCATTCTTCTCCACACCAGAGGTGTTAACAATCATAGAAAATTAAGGCTGGAAGGCACCTCAGGAGGTCATCTAATCCAACCCCCTGCTCAAAGCAGGACAGCTTCAAATAAATGATCCCAGCCAAGGCTTTGCCTAGCTGGGTCTTAAAAACCTCCAAGGATGGAGAGTCCACAACCTCTCTCAGTAGCCTGTTCCTATGCTTTACTACCCTAGTCCTGAGAAAGATTTTCCTCATATCTAACCCAAACTTCCCTTGCTGCAACTTGAGACCGTCGCTCCTTGTTCTCTCATCTGCTGCCACTGAAGACAGCCCAGCTCCAGCCTCTTTGGAACCATCCTGCAGGGAGTTGGAAATTGCTATTAAATCCCCCCTCAGTCTTCTCTTCTCCAGACTAATTAAGCCCAGTGCCCTCAGCTGCCACTCAGAAGTCATGTGCCCCAGCCCCCAAACCATTTGGTTGCCCTCCACTGGACTTCCTCCAACTTGTCCACATCCTTTCTGTAGTGGGGGGGGGGCCCAAAACTGGACATAGTATACTCCAGATGTGGCCTCACTAGTGCCAAATCACTTCCCTAGATCTAAAGGATCTACTGGCAGCGTTTCTACTAAAGCAGCACAGTATGCTGTTAGTTTTCTTCACAACAAGAGCACATGGCTGACACATATGCAGGTAATTTGTCCACTCTCCGCCAGGTGGAGTGCCCCAGGTCTTTTTCAGCATATCTGCTGCTTAGCCAGGCAGCCCCCACCCTGCACTCGTGCATGGAATTGTTCAGTACTAAGTGCAGGACTTCGCACTTGTCCTTGCTGAACATCATGATATTTCATTTGGCCCAATCCTCCAATTTCTCTAGGTCACTCTGAATCCTAGCTCTACCCTCCAGTGTATCTACTTGACCAGGAATTTTCCAAGCAGCTCGAAGAAGTGGTGAGGTGTAGAGATATGGTAGTCATGGGGGACCTTAACTACCCAGACGTATGCTGGGAGGAGCAGTCAGCTAGATCTAACCACTCTCGCAGGTTCTTAACCTGTATTCAGGACCGCCACCTAACACAGGAGGTAAGGTGTCCCACCGGGGGCAACGCCTTGCTCAACTTGGTGTTGGACCTGTTGGGGGACCTGCAGATTCAAGGCAACTTAGGGGACAGAGATCACCAAATGATTAAATTCACTATCCAGCGAAGGGTGGGTATTATACCCAGCAGGGCATGGGCGCTAAACTTCAAAAAAGCTGACTTCAATAGACTCAGGGGATTGGTTGGCACGGTGCTAGGAGCTAAGAACTTAAATGTGTTGCGTGTCCAGGATGGGTGGACATTCCTCAAGGAAACTATTCTTTGGGCTCAGAGTGAGACAATCCCGTGGCAGAAGAAAGGGGGCCAGGAAGCCCCTTTGGCTAATCAGGGGTATCCAACATACCTTAAAGGCAAAAAAAGAGGTGTACAGGAAGTGGAAGCGGGGGGTAGCTAGCAAAGAGGAGTATACTTCTTTGGCCTGAGCCTGTAGGGAGTCGGTCAGGAAAGCCAAGGCAACTCTAGAACTCAGGCTAGCGTCGGGGATTAGGGACAATAAAAAATCCTTCTTTAAGTACATCGGGAGTGAAAAGAGGGTGCGGGACAGCATAGGACCCATACAGGATGGGCAGTGGGGCTTAGTGATGGATAGCAGGGACAAGGCAGAGCTCTTCAGTGAGTTTCTTGCCTCTGTCTTCTTAAATGGGAATCTAGACAAACCCTCAACATGCAACATGAACGCCAACAAAGGGAACATCAGCAGACCTGTGGTCACTGCTGACACAGTAAAAAGCCACTTGGAGGGACTGGATGTATTCAAATCACCGGAACCGAAGGGACTCCACCCATGAGTAATGAAGGGATTAGCAGGGGTCATAGCCGAACCACTGGCAAGGATATATGAGCGCTCATGGTGCTCGGCTCAGGTTCTAGAGGATTGGAAGAGGGCTAATGTTGTCCCAGTCTTTAAGAAGTGGAGGAAGGAGGACCTGGGGAATTATAGACCAGTCAGCCTTACCTCTATCCCTGGGAAAATCCTAGAAAAAATTATCAAGGAGCACATCTATGGGAGCCCGCTGGCTAAATGTGATGCGGAGGGGTAACTAACATGGGTTTTTAGCAGGCAGGTCCTGTTTGACTAACCCAGTTTCCTTTTATGACAAGGCCACCAAATGTTTAGATGCAGGAGTCGAGATGGATGTTATCTATCTAGACTTCAAGAAGGCCTTTGACATGGCATCCCATACCATCCTTATAAATAAACTGAGGGGATTTGCCTTGGATGATTACATGGTAGACTGGGTAGCAAATTGGCTCAAGGGTTGCACTCAGGGGGTGGACAGGTTGGTGTCAACCTGGAAAGATGTGGGCAGTGGAGTCCCTCAGGGCTCAGTTCTGGGGCCAGTGCTGTTCAACATCTTTATCAGTGATCAGGATGAGGGGGTGGGAAGGACCCTGTTCAAATTCACAGATGACACAAAATTATGGGGTGCAGCTAACACCCTAGAGAGGAGGAACCAGTTCCAGGCCGACCTAGACAGGCCGGGAAAGTGGGCAGAGAGCAACAGGATGCAATTCAATAAGGACAAGTGCAAGGTGCTGCATCTAGGGAGGAAGAACTGCCATCATGCCTACAGGCTGGGGGGGGGGGTGGCCTTCTCAGCACCACCGGGGCAGAAAAAGATCTTGTAGTCACTGTTGACTCCAGGAAAAACATGAGTCGCCAGTGTGATGAAGCAGCTGACAGAGCCAATTGCACCTTGTTGTGCATCTGTAGGTGCTTCACAAACAGATCCAGGGAGGTGATTCTCCCTCTCTACGCAGCACTGGTCAGACTGCAGCTGGAGTACTCTGTCCAGTTCTGGACGCTGCAGTTCAAGCAGGATGCAAACAACCTGGAGAGGGTCCAAAGAAGAGCCCCTCGCCTGATTAGAGCCTGCAAGGCAGGCCCAATGAGGAAAGGCTAAGGGACCTTAACCTCTTCAGCCTCACCAAGAGAAGGCTGAGAGGGGACCTTGTGGTGGCCTACAAATTCATAAGGCATGAAGGTGACGACCAGTTCACCAGGACACCCCCTGTAACGACAAGGAACAACGGCCATAAGCTGTTAGAGAGAAGGTTTAGGCTGGACATTAGGGAAAAGTTCTTCACGGTCAGGGTTGCCAGAACCTGGAATGGGCTCCCAAGGGAGGTGGTGCTCGCCCCATCCTTGGGGGTCTTCAAGAGGAGACTGGACAGGCACCTGGCTAGGATCACATGACCCCGGGGCTGGTGACTCTTTCTTGCCTGCCAGGGGCAGGGGGTCAGACTAGATGGCCCACGGAGGTCCCTTCTGACTCTATGAATCTATGAATCTACGACCACCCCCAGCTTGGTGCCATCAGCAAACTTGCTGAGGGTGCACGCCATCTCATCTTCCAAGCTATTGATGAAGCTATTGAACAAAACTGGCCCCAGGACTGAACCCTGGGGCACTCCACTTGAGACTGGCTGCCAAGTAGACACTGAGTCATTGATTACTACCTTTTGAGCCCCACAATGCAGCCAGTTTTCTATCCATCTTACAGTCCATTCATCCAACCTGTACTTCCTTAGCTTCCATTTGAGACTGTTGTGGGAGACTGTATCAAAAGCCTTGTTAAAGTCAAGGTATACCACATCTGCTAGTCTGCCTGCATCTACAGCACCAGTCATTTCAACATAGAAGAAAGTCGGGTTGGTCAGGCATAACTTACCTTGGTGAATCCATGCTGACTGTTCCTAATCACCTTCTTCTTCTCCAAGTGCTTAGAAGCGGATTTTTTGAGGATCTGCTCCATGAGTTTTCCAGGGGCTGAGGTGAGGCTGACCAGTTTGGAGTTCTGCAGATCATCCTTCTTCCCTTTCTTACAGATGGGCACTGTATTTTCCCCTTCCCAATCATCTGGCACCTCTCCCAATTGCCACAAGTTTTCAAAGATAATGGCCAGCAGCTCTGACCTCGCCTGTGAAGACTGAGGTGAAAAAGGCATTGAGCACTTCAGATCATCTGTCACTAGGTTGCCTCCCCCATTCAGTAAAGGACCCACACTTTCCTTGATCTTCCCTTTGTTGCTGACATACTTGTAGAAGCCCTTCTTGTTATCTTTTCATGTCCCTTGCTAGCTGCAACTCCAATTTTGCATTGGCCTGCCCTGATTTCATCCCTACATGCCTGAGCAATACTCTTATACTCTCCTCCCTAGTTGTTTGTCCAAGTTTCCACTTCTTGTAAGCTTCCTTTTTGTGTTTTAGCTCACTGAAGAGTTCCCTACTAATGCCAAGCTGGTCTTCTGCCCTACTTGCGAATCTTCCTGAGCATCAGGATGGTTCATTCCTGTGCCCTGAGTAAGGTTTCTTTAAAATACAATCAGCCCCTGGACTCCTTTCCCCCTCAGACTGGCCTCCCAGGGGATCCTCCCATCAGTTCCCTGAGTGAGTCAAAGTTCTGCTTTTCTGAAGTCCAGGGTCCTTACTCTGCTGCTCTCCTTCCTTCTTTTCCTCAGGATCCTGAACTCAATCATCTCATGGTCACTGCTGCCCAAGTTGCCATCCACTTACTACATCCCCCACCAATTCTTCCCTGTTCATGAGCAGCAGGTCAAGAAAAGCACAGCCCTAGTTGGCTCTCCAACCCTTGCACCAGGAAGTTGTCCCCAACACTCTCCAAAATCTTCCTGGATTGCCTGTGCACTGCTGTATTGTCCTCCCAGATGTCAGGGCGATGAAGTCCCCCATGAGAACCAGGGCCTGTGACTGGAAAACTTCCATAGCTGTTTGAAGAAAGCCTCATCCACCACTTCCTCCTGGTCTGGTGGTCTATAGCAGACCCCCACCATGACATCACCCTTGTTGCTCTCCCCTTGACCCTAATCCAGAGATTTTTGACAGGCCTGTCTCCAGTTTCATACTGCAGCTCTAACAATCGTACAGCTCTTTTACATAAGTGCACACCCCTCCTCTCTGCCCTGCCTCGTCCTTCCTGAACAGTTTAAAATCCCCATCCATGACAGTGCTCCAGTCATGCGAGCTATCCCACCAAGTCTCTGTTATTCCAATCACATCATAGTTCTGTGACTGTGCAAGGACTTCCAATTCTTCTACTTGTTTCCCAGGCTCCGTGCATTTATGTGCAGACACCTGCGGTAACTAGCCATTTGCCCTACTTTGTCAGAAAGAATGAGGAGGCCTTCCTATTGCCCGCTCCTGCATGCTTCCTCCAGGTCACCCACTTCCCCACTTATCTCAGGGCTTTGGTCTCCATCCCCCGGCAAACCTAGTTTAAAGATCTCACTAGGTTAGCAAGCCTGCCCGTGCAATGATGCTCTTCCCCCAGGTGAATCCCTCTTTCCAGCAATCCTTCTTCTTAGAACAACAGCCTGTGGTCAAAGAAGCCGAAGCCCTGTGGCGACACCATATGTGCAGCCATGCATTGATCTGCAGGATGCACCTGCTCCTGCCTGGGCCCTTCCCTTGACCAGAAGGATCGAGGCGAACACCTCAACCCCTGTCCCTCCACCCTCGCAGCCAGAGCCCTGCAGTCACTTTTGATCTGCTCAGGGTTCACCCCAGCAGTGTGCTGGTATCCACATGGATGATGCAGCATGGGGTAGTAGTCAGAGGGCCAGATGAGTCTCAGTAATCCTTCTGTGACATCTTGGATATGGGCTCTGGCCAAGCAGCAGACCTCTGGAGACAACAGTTCAGGCCGGCAGGTGGATGTCTCCAT
This sequence comes from Crocodylus siamensis, assembly GCF_052110815.1. Lineage (NCBI taxonomy): Eukaryota > Metazoa > Chordata > Crocodylia > Crocodylidae > Crocodylus > Crocodylus siamensis. Next base: position 283,721,693 of record NC_143396.1, on the reverse strand, counting down.
CCCCTGCAGAAAAGTCTCCAACACCACCACCCATTGCTTCCTCTTTGAATGGTCTTCATCCTCCTGACTTTGGGGAGGCCTGGCCTGTCCTCCTCCACCATGGAACGTGCTCCTCCTCCTCGGTGCTAGAGCTGCACATCTGTTCTCCAGGCAAACTGCTGCAGGTGGAGATGAAGACTTCTGCTTGCTGCCAGAGGTCACAAGCTTCCAGCTTCCTGGGAGTCCACGTCTCTTCCTTCTCTAGTGCTGCCTCTGGCAGTCCTTCCTCTGCAGTCCTAGAGGTCTTTTCCAGCATTGAATCAATTAAGACTTCGTGGTGGAAGATGCTTCAGAGCCTTGCCACCTCCTCCTGTACTCTCTTGCCTGCTCTCCAAGGGACACCATCAGGAGGTACACTGCTCACTTTGCAGGACTTTCCCCCTTCTCGCTGTCACTGGAAGGAACCTGCAAACACAGTCTACACAAGGACCAAACCAGGACCTGGGTGGAAGCCTCCATGGTGGGCAGTCCTGCCTGGACAGACACCTCACCGGTGCAAGCACAGGAAGAGCTGGCTGGCAGTGGCTCTGGCATTGAGATATCCTCCAGCCATGTTCTCTGGGTCTCTTAAATCTTACACCTCTTTCTTCTGCCTCTCTCCTCAAGCAAACCTTCCCTATCAAACTCCCTTGTAAGCTGGCCTGTTCTCCGCTCCTTGGTCCTGAAAAGTTCCCTTTTCCCTGCTCACCTGCTTCCTCTCACCAAGCTTACAGTGAAGGAAGGTGAGAGAGAGTTTCTGGGCAAACTCCTTAGAGAACTCCCCACTAGCTCTGGACTCTAGTTAAATTAGGGGTTTAAGTATTTGTCTAACTCAAGTTTTAGCTACTTCTGTTAAATATAAGTAGGTTAGTTACTCTTATATAAAGAAAGAGCTTACCTTAAAGACTTCCCTTCACATAGGTGGATGGGAAACTGACTTGCAAACTACTTGAAAACTGCTTGTTTGCTGCCCCTGTTTGCATGGGGAGTCTCCTTTTATACCCGCCTGGGCCTGGACTGGCTCCACTGCCTGGCTAGGGCTTTTGTCAGGCACAGAAAGCAAGCACCGAGCAATCACCCAGCTACTCACAGCACATGTCCAAATACACAACCCATCAAACAAACACTCAGCAAGACAAAAGCACAGGCAACCCTGGCTCACTTACCTTCCCAGAGCAGGATCTGGTGCCGGTGTCTGGCTCCTCTCCTTCTTCCCCTTCCTCCTCTTGGTCCCAGCGAATTGTTTGCAAACCGCCCTATTCGCTTGTCTCTCCTTTTTAATGGTCTTGATGTTTCACTAATCAAGCTAACCTTTAAGGCAATTTCACTGCCTGCTAGCTACTCCTGGTCAAACTTAAACGCCCTGGAGATCCTTCAGCTCTTCAGAATCAGAGATCCACCCATGGAGACCAGCATCTTCAGCAGCATCAAGTTAAAAGCCAGAAAGGGAGGGTGAATCACGTGAAGATTAGGCGCTGTCCCTGCTCTCTACAGCTATAACTCTGGAAAAATCTTTTCTTCCTCAGTTTTCCTTTTAAAAACAAGGTGGGTATTATATCCAGGATGTGTGGTATGCAAGAAAATACCGTACTCTTGAAAGTAGAGGACAATCAGGCTTATGAACAAATTGGCATAAACTGACTCTGAATAAATTGAAGACGAAAAGTAGAAGAACTGTCTAAATAACAGTGAGGATCTAGACCAACTGTCTGATCAGAATAGCAAGGAAAAAAAATAACTAGCATTTAGCTGGAAGGGATTATACAGCTGCTTGCCTGGGGCACCAGGGAACAGGATTCAGTGGCCCAGGAGATCTTTTCAGTTGGGGAATAAAGCAGCAGGAGCAGGTATTTCCTCGAGAAACAAAGATCCTTTTTTCATGCAAATGACAGTAGCAGCAAAGGAAGAGGAATCCTGCACACACACGCACACACGCACACACACACGCACACACGCACGCACGCATGGCATTGAACCAGGAGTGTTTCTTTAAGGAGATGGGAGCAGGTCTCGGTGCTAGTGCCACAATCTATTTGTCAGCCTTGCTGCTCTTTTCAGGAACTAAACCCTTCCCAAAAGCCACGTGAATACAGCCCCAACGTCGCAGAAAGGTTATCCAATTCTACAGCACCACCCGGACATCCAAATAGCAGACTCTGCATGTGGTGCTCGCTGGCATGCAGAGAGCACCGTACCGACTGCTCTCAATCCACTGGAACTGTAATTGTTAGACAAGGTCGTTTCCACCCCACGTATCCATCAGCTAGCTTACTCCGCCAGTATACAGTTTGGGGTCAAAGTCATCCAGGGGTGTGACCCAATGGAAATCAACCGTGTTAGCCCACAAATTAATCTACCTCCTCACAGGATCTCTCTCAAACAGTCTCCATCGAGAGCAAGGGGAAAAAAACCCAAACCGCACCAACAACACACAGTCATTTGCTCATATGCCTTGTAAGAAAGAGATTGCCCAGTGATCCAGAACATTCATCTCTAAATATTTACAAAGCACTATTTATCAGAATGAAAGAGACTTTTTTCCACTCAACAATCTAGACATATGGTAGCAGCGTGAAAAAGGAGATGAATTGTGTAGAGTAATTCTAAACAGATTTAATGCCAGCAATAATTATTTTTAATCAGACAGAAAGTTCCCTTGGTGATACCAGAGCATCCAGTATTTTGAAGTAATTGCATTGGCTCTCATTGTTTGATACTATTTGCTCAAATAAGCTTGTTGTGCCTTTTGATATTTAACTCCAGCTCCCATCCTGTCCTCCCTGTTCTCTCCCCACTGAAAAAGAAACCCTTTCACTTATTTGAAGCATGTCTTTTAATTATACTGCTGCATTTAGGATAGTGTACAAAATATTCTGGGCTGCATGCCTGTTTAGCAGATTCCCAGGTTGCTGTTTCAAGCCACTCAGTAGAACATTGTGAATCATTAGAAAAAAATCTCCCACTTCAGTGTGTACCCAAAAAAAAAGAAAAAAAAGAAGAACAAAATGTACTGACAGGAAACATTTAAGAAACAATGACACAGGAGGAGGCATTCGGTAGGCTGCAGTTTAATAACAGTCTAATAGATGCTATAGATGAGCCCAACAGCCTGTCAGTCCAGAACAGTCTCCCCCTACAGCACAGCATTGTGATATTTGGGAAGGCCACCTGCCCTGCCACCATAAATGCTAAAAAAATTAATTCTTTGAAGGCAGTGTCAAAAATGCCCTTTTAACAGTCTCCAAGCTGCCAGGCATCCCATCCTGATGGGAGAACAGCTGCTGACAAGCTATGCAAACCTCTGCCCCATCTTTCACCCAACCCCTCTCAAGGCTCCAAGAAATGCGATTCATTCCTTTAAATGATAGTTTTCATGTGCCTTCCTCATCGCTTTCTCATGGGAAGTCAGTGGAAGTCACGGGACAATCTAATTTCCAGACAGAAAGTTCTACAGTTCTGAATCGATGAGATGGAAAAGAAACTACTAGGACCCCAGGGTCTGCATCTCCTTGGCTGTGCAGGATTCCTTCCTATTCTCTTACCAGCATTTTGTCCACTCCAGCTTAACGAGTCCCGCGCAGTGCCGATTCTACCACTTCTCCTTGGAAACACAGGTCCGTCTGGCCAACTGGATCGGATTGCTTTGGATAGCTTCTGCAAACCCATCATCTAACCCAACAGGGCAGCGACACAGTCAAGAAGTTGGCCAATGCTGGTTTCATCATATACGTACAAGGAACGATGAATTCTTTCAGCTGTTAATAGCCTTGCAACAGTTTAAATCAGTGTGGCCAACCTTTTTGGCAGGTGTGCCACAATTTAAGCCACGTGCCCTCCCGGAGTGCCACTCAATTCCCTTGCCCGGCCTACTCTGTTGCTCTGCCTGTGCTCCCTGCCTGACCTGCTGCTCTGCTTTCTGCTCCCTGCCCAATCTCCTGCTGTGCTCCCCCTTTCCCCAGTCTACCACGTGCCACACACAGAGGCTGCCCATGCCCCTTGTGGCATGTACACTGCAGGTTAGCCAGCCCTGGTTTAAATAATGTCTCCCTAGGACAGGGGTCAGCAATGTTTTCTGGCACTGGTTCAGAATGACCCAACTCAGGTATGAAGAGGGGGACAATAGGACCCTGTTGCCAAGTAACTGCAGGGAATTACAGGGTAGGCATGAGACAGTGTCTGCTTTCTGGTGTATTGGTTTGAACAATGGGTTTAATATGAACCTGAAAATGGAGTAGTAGGAAAACACTGTTTTTTGGGAGAAAAGCCTGGTAACTCCTCCCATGGGGTGGTAATCTCACTGTAGAAAGGTAGACCTTTCAGGTGATTGCTATTGAAACTTAGAGTTCAATTTTAAAGCCCAGAATGTGAAGGAGGATGCAAGGGGATCTGGTTTTTATATAAATACACTGGGATGCTAAACACCAGGGAGGGAGAAAAACAATATAAACCTAAAGAACTACACTGGCACAAGAAGAAACAAGTATAAAATGGCCATGAACAAATTTAGACTGGAAATTAAATAAAAGCTTCTATCAGAGGAGCAACATGTTGGAACAGGCTTCGAGTCAGAGATGTGGGGGTAAAACACCTCAATCGTATTAAAATGGAGTTTGATCAGTTTGGAAGGGGGAACAAAGGACCTGGCTACCTGCAATCACTAGTTTGCAGACCTGGAAAGGCCCTTCCAGTCCCATGTTGTGGCTCTAGACTACAACTCAGGACAGGTTTCAGTGCTTACTTCTGCCACCAGTTCCCCTGTGTATCACGGGGGAAACCACTTAGAGCCAGAAGTAAATCGGCCCGGGAGGTACCTACTGGGACTAAGGTCCGCTGTGATCCCAACAGGAGCTAGGCAGGTGTCTACACTCTCTCCAAGTCCCTCGAGTGGCCCATTGCAGGAGTTACTGACAGAGCATAGCGTGAACAGGTTGCCCAGCCTGCTGGGTCCTGCAGGGAGAATCCCCACCCCGTCGGCGCCAGACGTACCTGCAGGAGCTGCTCGCCAGGTTGCCCGGTGGCCACGTGCATGTGCCTCCTGCCCAGCCGCCCTCCTCCCACTGCCCCCAGCCCCTTGCAGGCGGGAACTCTGCCAGCCTGCAAAGGGAAACTCCCCATTTCCTGCAGCCCAGTTTCTCCTTTAAAGGGGAAAAATCTGCACTTTACCATGTTTTTCTTTGATGAACAGAAAACCCCGATCCCTGGTGATAAGAGCACTCCCCAGAGAGGGGCAAGTCCTGGGATCTGCTCCCTGGACTTTTTATGCCTTTGGATATTCATATAAAACGCCCCAGAAATAAACCTGGGAGCAGGGACCCGACCCGCAGAATGCTCTGGGGCAAGGCACTTTGTTTTTAGATGTGCTCAAGTGTCAGTGCTTGCTTCTTTTCCAATAGCTTGCCATGGCAAGGCTTATGACTGAGAGCTAAATAGGATAAGGTCAAGTAACCTCTTTGTGCCCCTATTCACTAGCTCTAAGGTGGACACAATCCTTCCATTCTTCCTCCGGCCTCTGCCTCATCCTTGCAGTGCACAGGTTTTCAGGGCAGGAACTAGGACTTACTATAAGTCATACAAACACTTAGCATCTCTCTAGCACCACTGTAATATGAAGAAACAATCACCACATCTGAAAAGAGCTGAGCTCCCTGGATGGAGGTCAATACACTTACTGTGAATTTTTACATATCAATGAGCATGTGGATTCAGCCTTGCCCACACAGATACATCTTGTGCTGCTTATAAGTAATAGCTGAACGACTGCTTGCTGGTGTGGAGGTCTATGTTTCCTTCCCATATTACTGCTACAATATTTGTTTCGTGAAGTCGGGGTTATGGCAACAACATGCAACCAAGGGAATAAGGAACGTGATGTGCCTTCCAGATGGAGGCGGACGGGATCCATGGATAGATTGTGGGACGCAAATAAAGCTGGTGGAGTATTAATGAAAAATCAGATCTGCCATGAACAATTCATCCATCTGGAGAATAAGCCTTTTTAACAGGCTTTACATGCATACTACGTGTTGCTCCTTATCTGGTTGGTGCATACTTCATTACATGCATGGATGAACCAACCGCCCAGGTGGTACTGTGACTTCTAGGCTTTTGCCATCAGATCCAGTTGCATAAAACGCAGGGGGTGAGTGGGGCATGTGCCCTGGGCACTATCTAAGGGGAGGGGGTACCAGAAAGACTGGGAGAAAGCCACCAATCCCCAGGGCACTGCTGGCCTCTGCCTTTGCTGCCTGCCTCTTATAACACACATTTCCAGCCCAGGCGATGTGTGTCATAACACCCAGGGCATTTTGGGAATCATGGTTTTGTCAAGTAGAGTTTGCTGCTGGCGGGGGTGGGGACAAGATGGGACCAACCCCTATTTTTTGCCACCAAAATCAGCATGTTTTGCCCTCTAGACATGCAGTGGCAAAAAAATTGAGGTGAAAGTTGCCCCCTGCCTCCGCCCCAGCAGCAGCAAACTCCACTGCCACTATAGAGAACTAGGATTCCCAGAATGCCTTGCACCCCACGATGCTGCCTGGCTTTGTGCTCTATTTCTGTGCCTGCACCTGAGAAGGTGGGGGCATAGCTGCCCTGGGCGCATTTTTTCCATTCTACGCCTCTGAACAGATCTGAATTCAAGTCTGCTTCCTAGCCAACCCCAGATGATCAGATCACATGAGATACACCCCCAGCCATTCTTTTAGAAAGGATTACGTTTTGATTCCTGGTTTTTTCGCTCCTCCTATTCACTCACTGCCTGGTGTTTGACAACTACGAGGTTGCTAACTCTTGCAAATTTAGCGAGGAAAGCAATTTTTTAAAGCCTCGCTGCAGAAGTTCTTGCTGAAGGACCCAAGCAGCATTGGGCCTCCTTATGTAAAGTACTGTAGAAAGACATTGTAAAAAATGGCCCCAGCCCTGAAAAACTTGTAGATAAGAGAGAAAGAAAGGGTGGGAAAAAGACAGGGAACCAAGGCAGAAAGAACGTCACCCAGGTGGGTGACACGCCTTCTCGCCAGAGAGGGCACAGGCAGTGGCTCTCTCTAACGGTGACATAGGATTTTAGGCACTTACAAGCGATGAAGACTACCGTAACCGGCTCTGAGAGATGCAAGCTCCAGGCATCCTCTGCATCACCCTGGGACAGAGTCCAGCCCTGATCCAGGTGAAAATGTGACCCTGACTGAACCCCCAGTACCCCTTCTTGCCACACACAAGCGTTTAGGAGAATACTTCCATCCACAGAGCGTCCCAAGCCAGCTGATGAGACCTGACAACAACAATAGCCAACAGACTGATGTGCAAGGTTTGCCTCACACTTTTACATTTAAATTCTAACACGTCAGAAGGAAGTCATATCAGCAGCAGGTTTCCGGGTGGTGCAACACCCTCATGTTCAGTTTCTGAATGAGCACAGGATTGTCTACTGCCAACTTTGAACCAGTGGAATCTGTTTTTTTGGGCGCTATAACCAGTTTCTAACTGCAACAAATATTGCTGACCATTTCGATACACACTTCTGCTGGGGGCGGGGGTGGGGCAGGAAGGGCAGATAAATTGACTCTCCCTTGGAATACACTACACTGTTGCATTCAACTAATCTCCAACACATATATTATCAGCCAAAGCACAGCAAGTTCAGGCACATACCTAACCAAAGGAGACTTCATCTTATGACAGACAGAGGAGACAGACTTGAGATTAGCGCTGCATGAAGAGCAAATCACCCTCTTTCAGCTCCATGACTAGAAGCAAACCCAAAGATGCTTAGGTCCCAGATACCTCTATAGCTCCTAATTAAAAACTTTGTAAGGGCCAGCTTTCTCCTGAATTCAGCCACAAATATGGAGGCACACAACTTGGCCTGCAGCGACTACCAATTTGATCTTAGTCCAGCAAGCTACTGACCCTGCTGAATATGGCCTGTAGATTTGTGGCATGCCCTTGGCTTACTAGTGGCTGCAGGTCTGGCTGGCCCATGGATGCATTGCTGCCATCTGGCACCTTAACAGCAACACCTTAATGAGTCCTCTCCCTGGATACTCAGGATTCATGGGGAAAAATTCAAACCTACTTGGCAAAAAAAAATCTTGGCCTGCTCCTAGGTTTCCAAGCACCCCATATTTATCAATGGCTGGTGTACAGGGTGATATAAGCACTATACCCCATATACACTATAGACACTGAGTAGTTCCTATCTATTTCTCCTGTGCCAAGGAAAAGTTGTGTGTCCCCCCTGTATGTCCATTCATCTTTGCACCTCAGTCACTTAATACCCACTTGTAACTAGAGCCCATGGGCTACCCTTCGATCTCACAACCAGCCCGAAGCTTCCAGGTGCTCTCAAAGAGAAGCAGTCTCAAGCCCGTTCCACATATCTGCTCCCACTCACATGCACCTAACCCTGAAATGTGGCACTGAAGTCACTTTGGGGGCATCTCACCATGGCCGCTATTAAGACCCCTGTCTGTTCATGCTTGGGATCAGCCAGGGGGGGACAGGAATTCTCCCCCACCCAAGGCACCTTAACTCCCACATTTCCGAGTTGTGGGGGGGGCATGATCCAAAGAATCCCTCACTAGGATCATCATGGGGGACGGGACTGTGGGGTCACAGATGAGAAACTTAGCCCATGCATCTTGAGATACATCTACACGGTGCATCAGTGTAGGGTGGTGACTTAACTCATTCCGAACTAGCTTGGTACCAGAAGAGGTGAAGCGACAGCAGCACAGAGCTCCATGCAAACCACATGGCCCTGCTCAACCAGGTCATGCATATGGGGACTAACGAGAAATTGGGTTGTAATTTGGGAGCTCATCCATTTAAAGCAAAAGAGCAAAAAGGCCTGGGAGGCTCAGCAGGGCGTATCAGCCCAACCAGAGCTAAGTGCTACTGCTTCTGGAGCCCACACTATTGCTTAGAGACAAGCCCAGGTATGTCTGTGCTACTCTATGCCGCTATCACTGCTATCGCTCTATGCGGTCAGCAGTGTGGACGCGACCTCAGCACCTCATTCAATAACTCGTGTTGAATGGCCCAGACACCAGCCTCGGCTGCTGTGCTCTGGTGACCCCACTGAACCGGCTGCAATAAGACGCTATTACTAAATACTCAGAACCGGGGTAGTTCCCAGAGTTCCCTCTGTCGGGCTCGGTTGCTCCATTGTACCAGGCTCTTTGCAAAACAAAACATGCAATCCCCTTCTCCATTTTCCAGGTCCACGCACTGACAATTGCTTTGAAAACACCACAGGCAGCAGCATCTGTCTAGTTCCCCTTGGCATTCATCTCAAAGATGGATGAGATTTCATGGCTTCAGTAGGAAGGAGATGTCAAGAGTGAGTATTCAGCAAAGGGTCTCTTATTCCACAACACCACCTACCCCGCATCTGGCAGGGCTTACACTCCTCGGTCTTCAGAACATAGTGTCAAACTTGAATACCCCTGAAGGGCGGAGATCCACATAGGTGAAGGGAAAATGCCTGGCATTTTTACCAAATGGTATTAGACAGGCTTGGAAAACCAAAGGCCATTTTATGCCACTAGTTGTAAGGCAATGAGAACACTTCACTGTAAGGCTTTGCTCAGTGCCCTTCAAGACACTCTGAGAGGCCTCACAGCATAAAAAACAGGGTTCATGAGAACAGAAGACCAGAAGGGACGTTGTGGGCCACCAAGTACAGTCCCATGATATTATAGGCAATCATGTCATATAACCCCTTTCATGAACTAATCAAGCTCCATCTTAAAGCTAGTGACCTTTGCCTCCATGCCTCCCGTTGGGAGGCTATTCTAGAGCCGTATTCCTCCAATACTTGAAAACCTTCTTCCAATTTCCAGCTTCAGTTTATTCATGCCCAACTTATACCCATCTGCTCTTGAGCCAACACTGCCCTTTAGCTCAAACAGCTCTCCTCCCACTCTGACGTCTGTCCCTCAATGTCTTGCTAGAGCAATTCTAGCCCCCCTCAGCTTTTACATTGGCAGACTACATACGCCAAGCTCTTCTGGTCTGCTCTCATAAAGCAGGCTGGCTGTTCCCTTGATCATCACAGAAGCCCTTTGTATTTTTTTCCAATTTGAATGAATCTTTTTTAAACACGAGTGACCAGAATTCTACACTACCCCAGATAAGATCTGATCAGTGCTTTGCAATGGCATTAAAATTTCCCTGCCACTACTGGAAATCTCTCACCTCATGCATCCTAAGGTCACATTTCCCTTTCTCTTAATCACATCACATTTGTAGCTCATAACCATCCTCTAATTGACTAACACAGCCAGTTCCAACTGATAAGCTTCCAGCTCATTGCAAAAAAATCTCATTATTGGTCTAAGTGTATGACTTTGTACTTTGCAGCATTAAACGTCATCCCGTTTCTATTATTCCATCTCGGAGTCACTGAGTTCTTCCCAGATGATATTCTGTTTTTCCTTTGAAATGATAACGCCTCCCGACTTGATGTCATCAGCCACTTTCATCAACACACTCCGACTTTTTGGGTCAAAGTTATTAATGAAAATGTTTAATAAGATCCCACCACCAGTCTGTAAGGAGCTCTCTCCAACCTGATACACCCTCTTTTAACTTTACCCAGTGTTTTCACCCTTTCAGCCAGTTGCTTACCCTCCTCATGGTTTGAGCTAACAATTGAGTTAATTGGGTGCCTATAGACATGCTCATTCGCACTCTAATTAGAACACAACGGAGGAGACTCGATTAATCGAGTCTGCTTTGCGCTGTAATTAGAATGCTCCGGTGTTGCTTCACCCTCACGTGTATTAAGCCCCCAAACGTTTCAAAATGGCAGCAGGGACACTTTATCTAAACCTGACTGAATGAGCTTTGCATAAAGTGTCCCACATCCATTTTGAAATATGCAGGGGCTTAATACACATGACAGCAAACCATTTTAATTAGACCATCTGTCCAGGAACTGCACAGATTAAAATACCTCCCCCACAATCTGTGAGCATGTGTATAGGCTGCCACAATTTAATGATGAGGCACTGTATCAGATGCTTTACCAATGTCCAGATAGATTAGATCTACCACCTTTCCTTTGTCTAGAAAAGTAGTTATTTTATCAAATAAAGATACCAAGTGAACCTGGCATGATCTATATTTGTAAATCCATGTTGCGTTCTACCGCATGTTCCATTACCTACATGTCTGTAATGATTTTTTGCTTCAACTTTTCTCCTAACATGATACATCCTGTTAAAGCCAAACTAATGGATCTATCATTGCCTGGATCATTTTTTTCCTTCCAGTCACAAATATACTATAGTACTACATTTGATACTAGTCTCAAATAATTCAGAACCACCCTGGCTTATTTATCCACAAGCAGTTATCCAAAGTATGTGAAGCAAACCCTGTAGGAAGAAATATTCCCTCCATTCCTAGTTATTATCTCAAAAGAATACTATATATTATCTAGCAATCTCCAGCCAAGCAGGGGGTCTACTGTATCACCGTATTATCTCGTTTGAGTGCACATAGGACTCACTACACGTTTCTATGTGCAAAAAAGGAATGCATAAAAAAGCAGACGGCATCCACTTAGCTGCTAATAATATCCTATGGAATTTTTGTGGGGAAAAAAGAGCCTTCACTAATGGCCTGATATTTGTCACACAGATGCACATGAAATAGTGGTTACAAGCCGTTCTGTTCTCCATAAGCAGAGACCTTGATGTTCAGAGAAATGAGCAAGAAGATGGGTTTGAATATTTGGAGACATTTGTCAGTCCACCAAAGCAGCATAGAGTCTGTGTGCATCACTCCAGGTGATCAACTGAAAAGGAAAGTGGCATGATTACAGAATTAGAGAGGCTGGTCAGTGGTAAAGGTAATCAAATTCTTTAAAAACTTGTTCATTTCTGTTTCCATTTCCATTGGCGGGAGTAGTTGTCCATGTCTCTCTCTATGCATTGATGGCATGCTCCTTGCCACGTATCAGAGCTCTTACCCAGTTTACAACATGCTGAATTCTTATTACAACCCAAATAGGCACGTCTGGGCTCCCAAGCCATATTAGATACTTAACCTCACACTCCCTCTCACCTACACTAGTCTTACATTGATGCAACTTCATTAGCTGGAGTGGAGTTTAGGAATTGCTACTTTGCTTCACAGAGTTTAAGACTAACCAGCCTCATTATCTATTCTAGTTTCACCTCCTGTATAGCATAGGCCACTAATTATCATTCAGGTGCTCTTATATTAAAACCAAAGACATTAATTAAACTAAAGTATCTCAGTCCTTCTGAAGCTGAACTGTGCACTATAAGGAGACAACAGATGAGACCAAAGCATCGGGAATCCTTGAGGCTCCTGCTAGTCCTCGACGTTCATTAGGCAAGAGATGTTCCCAGATGATCCCACTGGTGAAATCATGATCCATGGTGTGGAAGTGACTGAATTACCCCAAGTTCCCAGCCAGTGGGGCAAAATTCCTTCTGGAGCCCTAATCTGATGTCAGTATTGATCCTGAGCATGTTGAACAAGCCACAGCAACCAGGCATCTAAGAAAGACGGTTCTTTGTATCACCTCAGAGATCTAATGACAAGCACGCTCATTTAAGGTGACCTGATACATTCAGAAAACATGGCATCTATTTTTATAGTACATGAACTTGAAGCTCCAAAGGGACCACTATGATCATCAAGTCAGACCGCTTGCAGAGCAGCCCCAAAATCTCCCTCAGCAATTCCTGCATCCAGCCCAACAGTTTGTGACTGAATTGCAATATGTTTTTTAGGAAGACATCTGGCATGGACTTGACGATGCCAAGAGATGTGATGAATGAGCTACCATGTCCCTCATAATCAATCCTAATGGTTAATTATTCTTAACGACAAAAAAATCTGTATTGGACGTCCAATTTGAGTATTTACAGGGCAGAGGCACTTAAAGGCTCATATCAAGGTCTTGTGCAAACACATGTGAAGAATATACCATTATGAGAGTCTAATAATTTCTTAGTGCCCAAGGGGACCGGAGTGAAACAAGGGTTGTTGGGCATCATAGTGAAACAAGGAAAGCCACAGTCTAAATCACAGAGTGGGAAATATGCATCTGAGAAAGGAGTCAACATCAGCTGAGCTGGAGAGGAAGACTAGCAGAACAGCAATAAAACTATTGAGTTATTCATTAAACCAGGGCTGTCCAACTGGCAGCCTGTGGGCCGCATGGGGCCTGAAAAGGGTTAATGTGCAGCCCCCAAGGCTTTTACCTAGTTGCTGGACTCTGTCTCCCTCTGGCTGCTGCTGAAGCCAGAGTCTCCAGGCTCCCCCTCCCTGCCTCAGCTTTTTCTTTATGCCACCATGGGAGGCATGACAGCATAACCCTCAGTGCTGGGGAGGCTCCTGGCACAGTGCTGCAAGGGGGCTGAGGTTGGAGTTTCATAGACATTAGGGGCTGGAAGGGACCTCGTGAGATCATCAAGTCCAGCCCCTCCCGCCATAGGCAGGAAGTCTGCTGGGGTCAAATGATCCCAGCAAGATAAACATCCAGACGCCTTTTGAATGAATCCAGAGTAAGTGCTTGCACCACCTCTGGGGAGAGTCTGTTCCAGAACCTGGACACTCGGACTGTAAAGAAGTTTTTCCTTATGTCCAGTCTGAATCGGCCTTCCAGGAATTTGTGGCCGTAGACCTCGTCATCCCTTGGGAGCTTTGGTGAACAACTGTTCTCCCAGGTCCTGATGCACCCCACTTATAGGTTGCCACCAAGTCCCTCCTGAGCCTTCTCTTCTCCAGGCTGAAGAGTCCCATGTCCCTCAGCTTCTCCTCATAAGGTTTGCTCTCTTGACCTTCGATCATATGGGTGGCTCTCCTCTGGACTCTCTCAAGCTTATCCATGTCCCTCCTGAAGTGGGGGAGCCAAACCTGGATGCAGTACTCCAGCTGCAGCCTCACTAAGCTACTGTTACACAGTGCAGCAGCCTGGGCAATGCAGCTAGGAGCCTATGGCTTGCACTGGTGCAAACTGAGCAGCATTAAATAATGTGTCTATAGGTCCATCCCCTGTGGATGAGACAGTGCCAGAGCCCAGGGCACTGGACATGGGAGTCAGGAGAGCTGTGGTCTGTTCCTGGATTGGCCACTGACCTGCAGGGTGAGTTCTGGCAAATCCACTCACCTTTCCTTTTTTGTTTCTAACATGGAGATATCCATGCCTCCCCCACCACAGTTACGCACTTGGAGATCTCCAGAACTCAAAACAATGAGATTCTCCTCCTCCTCAGTTGCATCTTTGTGTTCTTTGGCAGGTGCCCAGCCCACTGGAGGCATGTGCTGCTTGTACTGCCCCTTAGTCACAAAGGCTTGCTCCCCCTATGATGAGGTCACGCCTGTTTGCTTATGTGATGTCATAGCCAAGGCAGCGCATCTAATGCAGGGGTGAGCAAAACATGACGCACGGGCCAGATCTGGCCCACGAGGCCATTCTATCCCACCCATGGGGCCCCTAAAAAATTTAGAAAATGAATATTTCTCTCTCTTTGGTTCCTGTCAGAAATGACAGGAACCGGAGGCAGTAGGACCCAGGGGAAGCCCCAGTGGACTCCTGCAACAGCAGGGACTCCCTGGGCCTGCCCCCCCAGCCGGGAGCCCCAGTATGGGCTTTTGGCCTAGGACCATGTGGCTGCACCATTACTGGAAACCTAGGTAAGGGTGGGGGAAGGACAGGGAAGGAGCCCAGGGAAAAGTGGCCCCTCACCTGCCCCATGGCCTACAGTCCCTGCTGCAGCTGCTTGCAGCCTACATGGGACTGTCCTGAGCAGGCACAGGCAGCCCCAGGCGGGCTGCGAGCAGCTGCAGCAGCACAGGGCAGGGCAGGGGCCTCTTTTCCTGCGCTCAGCACCAGCTTGTAACCCACCCCCACTGCCAGCCTGGGCCCCACACCGACTCTGGGCTCGCCCGTCAGGGCTGTGCCATGGCAGGAGCAGCTGCAGCCCCCCACTTCCCGCGCTGGGCAGTCTTTGCTGCTGCTGCACACTGTGACCAGATTTGCCCTTCACTTCGGGGTGTGCTCTTTTATTAGGGGTACATTCCTGGCGGTCTCTGTAATTCTGTCAATGTGCTGCTTGTGTTACTTGTGTTTCTATACGGAGCTGTACATCTCCCTTCTGCAAGTCCTCACCCCCAACGGAGCTACCTTGCAGGACTCAGTTTCAATGGGGCTGGGTTCCTCCAGATACCAAATTAGTCAAACACACACACACATACACACACACACACACACATACACACACACACACACAGATTAGCGTAACACCTGACCTGGTCGGGTTGATCAGCATGGACAGGCTGACACCCTCATATGCCAGGAATCAGTTCATCAAGGTAACAACAAAATGCAGTCAGACACTAGCACACAGAATACCTCTGAATCCAGCTGGGTGTCCAGATGACACCCTCATGGGCCAGCTTTCAGTTCATTAGGGCACGTCTAAGCCAAACTGGGTCAATCAGCCTGTACAAACTGATCCCCTTATGTGTCTCAAACTCAGCACATCCCAATCTTTTCCCTTAACTGTCCTAGTAGTAATAACCCCCTTGATGAGCAGACCCCACTGTGGTTTTGGGCATTACAAGGATCTTTAGCATACGTAAAAGAAGAGTTGCTGCAGAGCAAATGGGGAGGTTGGGGAGAAGAAAGAGTAGGTGAAGTTCATAGAAAAAGTATAGCAACCAGCTTGAACATAAAAATTATTTATTGCCAGGGATATGAACTTATGATGATACCAGTAATAACAGCTATACAAGAGAGAGACAGCTAAACAGTTACAATATTACATAGGTTCAATTAGGGTTTTGGGGAAGTCTAGCTTGAGTTTGATTAGCAAAGGTCAGGTTTAGAAAGCTGTGCCCGGAGTAAGAAAATACAAATCAGGTTCCTGGAGTCAGAGAGAGAGAGAGAGAGTTGGGATCTCACCATTCAGTGAAGCTTGAACCAGTCGTGGTTCCCAGGTGTTGTTGGAGCCGGCAGACAGGCAGAGTCGTCAGCATGATCAGTGGAGTGATCCAGGCAGGAAAGGGGTGGATCTGATGCAGCTTTGGATCCAAGCACCAGGACAGAAACTTGAGCTTGGGTAGGGGGTTTTGTAGGGAACTAACAATGGCTCAAGGGAGGACACTAGGTTTGTTTAGGGGTAAACAATGGCTCATCTGCTGGATAATAGGAACTGATCACTGCTGGCTATCGGTGGCATTGCTCTGAGGGAGCTCACAATCCAGACAGGAAGATTCAGTGTTCTGGCTACCAATAGAGGAGTCATTACTAGAATTGGTCTGATAAATGCTGAGCTGGGTGTGTGTAGATGTGGGTGGATTAGCATCTGGAGCAAGGATCCCCCATCATGCAGTGCTCCCCTGCTTTTGTGATCCCAGAATTCAGTGCGGTCCTTGCCTTGGAGTCTCTGTTCTCCATCCTGAATGCTAATGAAGATGCACGCCTGTCCCATCTCCCATGTAAACGAGTTGTGACCTGGTCCCATCTGAGATGCAAATGAAACCAGGGGAGTTGCTTCACTCTTGTCACCCTTGTCTGGAGGGCTTTAGGTGCATCTCCCACTTTATTTTCTTTGTCCTCTGTAAGTCCTTCCTCTAATTAGTTCTTGCCCAGGCAGAGGTGGGGAGGGGAAGAGTCCTTTGGGAGTCAGACAGGCTGCGTCCTGTGCCAGGGTCCCCACGAACACAGAGCTGAGAGGTAACGGCACCTGGAGCTCGCGCACTGGGCAGCCCAGAGGCGGCGGTGGCAAATGCTGCCTGGCACGGCAAGCGAGAGGGCCGCAGCTGCTTCTGCCGCAGAGCGGCCCCAGCAGGTGAACCCAGAGCCAGCCGAGGGCCCAGGCTGGCAGTGGGGGCAGGTTACAAGTTGGTAACGAGCGCGGGAAAAGAGGCCCCTGCCCCACCCCGTGGCCCGCACTGCAGTCGCTTGCAGCCCACCTGGGGCTGCCTGTGCCTGCTCAAAACAAAATGAGGGCAAGGGGTACATGGCAGGATGCCCATGCCCCCCAGCTCTGCTGCCCCTTGCCTCCCACCCAAGTCCCCTGCCCCCCAGCCTAGGCTTTGTAGCTGTCAGCAGCTACCGAGAACCTGGGCCAGCTGCCAACATCTGCTGCCTGTCTGCCCAGCCCCGACCCGTGCCTGTTCAGGACAGCCCTGCGTGGGCTGTGAGTGGCTGCAGCAGGGAGCACTGGGCATGGGGCGGGCAAGGGGCCGCTTTTCCCCATGCTCAGCACCAGCTCATTCCCCGCTGCAGAGCAGGGGGTCGGGGCTGCACGCTGCCCCCCACCTGTGCCACGGGGATGGGGGGCACTGGGAGTGAGCGGGTGTATGGGGCCCACACTGGTGTCCTGGGGCCAGCACCGGCAGGGCCCAGAGCAGGGTGACAGGAGCAGGGGGTCCTGGCCAGCAGGGGCTTTATGGAGCTGGGCCAGCTCCCCCTCTCCCTGCTGGTGCAGCCGGGCTCCACAGACCCCTGCCAGCCTGCGCCCCACTTTGGGCCCCACCAGCACTGGTCCTGAAATGGTGACCAGGGGGCGGGGCACCTGTCAAGGGGCAGGGCTACCCATGCAGCCCTCAGCAGCTTGCCAAAACTGGGTAAGCAGCCCTCTGCCCGAAATAATTGCCTGCCCCTGATCTAATGAGTTAAATACCCTGGATCCTTAAGCGTTTTGGTCAAGGCTGTTTCGCTGTGCTTTCTAGACACGAGTCCTTGCACTGCACCCACTGAAGTCTCTGAGAGCTGTGTCACTCACTTTGTGGGGTGCAGGATCAGGCCCAGGTCTGTCCTCCAACTCAGTCACTGAAAGGGGGTGCTCTCATCTCCGGCTGCATTTTCAGTGGGGCTATAGCAGCACGTGCTGCACAGTTTGCTGCTCGGTGCTCCAGCAGCTCTAGAGCATACACGGAGTCAAAGCTTCACAGAAAGCAGTAGGATCAGAGCCCGCTTTTTATTTATTCGTGGCTAGAGAAGAAAATCATCCAGTACTCTCAGACAGCTCAGTTGCTCCCCACATCCTCTCATCTCCCAGTACATTTGTGCAGCGCTTTGCTTCCCTTTGCTCCTGACCTCTCATAAACAGCACAAAGTGGCGTGATCTTTCCACCTGGCTTTCCGTGTTGGGCCCTGTGTTTCTCACCGGGGCAGTCATTTGCTCCTTCACCCCTGCTGCAGTTTTCAAGGGAAGTGACTGCAGTATTGATTTCTTCCAGAGGCTTGAAGGCATTTTCCTGTAGGTACATTAGGTCGCTAATGCTTTGGACTTGTCCTGAGGCTGTTGCTGTTGCTGCCACTGAGGTCTTAGGGCTAAACAGATCCACTTAACAGCCTTTGTTTAGAGGATGTCCTCAAGCTCTGAGCTGCCCGGACTCCTGTTCTCACTGGCCTAAAGATGCTGCGAATGGGGGTGGGCAAAAATGCATTTTAAATCTAAATTGCCAGCAAATGTGCAGCACGTGAATGCCCCGAGAGAGCAGAAGGTCTTATCTGGCACCAGTGACATCCATTTTGGCCCCTGTCCAGCTGGGCTATGCCCCTGGAAGCACACAATACTGATCAGCTCCTTCAGGGAGCTGCTCCCTTATGGGGCATTTATACACATGGTTTAGGACGGGGTGGGCAGCATTTTAATTAGACCAACTCTGAGAGCCACTCTAATTAACCTGCCTGAAGTGTCTCATGTATCAGCATCCCCACACTGGAAAATGGGGGGGGCATTTTAACTAAAGTTCATTTGATGAGCTTTAGTTAAAACGCCCCTACCACTATTTTTAAGCATGGGGATGCTGACACACGAGACGCTGGAGCACAGTAATTACCACACTCCAGCACACTCGATTAATCAAGCCTGCTCTGACGTGCTGTACTTACACCATGCCGGAACAGCCTTGCTGCTCGTGTATAGGTGCCCATTATTCTGCCTGGGAAGATACAGAGTTAACCTAATATAGCTAAGCTTCTGCATCTCTCCAGGAGATACAACCCAGGGAGAAGGGGGACAGAGGTAGATTTCAGCTACCTTTTAAGATGCAGGATTTGGGCTGCTCTGGACACTGCTGTGACCTTCAGCACCCATTAGAGCAGCCTTTGACATAATTCAAACCAACCCATATCTCCTGTAGTGCTAAGCCATGGCCCTGCCTCCTCGCAGTCAGTCCTTCCCTAACCTCTGCTCCGTCCTGGCCTGCCCCTGTACTGCTAATGGAGGCAGGGGTGGGTATCAATGCTGCAGAGTTTACAGTCCTTATGTACCCCTGCGAGTGCCAGGGAGGAACCCCACGCAGGGAGCTTACACAAGTTAGCCTGCTCCCCTGCACAGAGGGAGGCACAGTGCTTCAGGAAGATGGTATGAAGCAAAGACTAAATTATTGTAGGCTCATCTTCCCAGGACCCGACTCCCTGTTCCCACTTGGAATGAAAGGATGTGGCTCCTCTTGTACCAGGACCGTCCTGCTCCCGGTGCAAAACGTAAGTCAGCTGCAGAATTCGTCAAAAGTGCAAAAACCCCCTGACACCCAGGGGAGATGAGCCTGAGCTGAGCCTTGAGTCAAACCTTCCCGAGCAGAGCCAGCCAGAGGACGCTGTGGTCCCAGAGGACTTTTGTGTTATTTGAACTTTTCTACAGCAAAGGCATTGGGACAAAATGCCACATGTGTATGCACGTCTGTCCCCTGCCAGCGAGTCTAGTGGTCTGTCACAGATTCACATCCTTGCTCTTCCCAATTCAACAAGGAGCACAGGCTACCTGCCTAGGTTGCCAGCGCCACGAGTCCACAGATAGCTTTGCATGTCCGGCCATCTAAATCATGGGGCGCTGCACTGGCAAGAAGGAGGCTAGACTAAGCTTTTCCCTGCTCACATGCAGCTTGATCCACGCCATCCACTGCAGCAGGCCCAAGGCGCTAGCACCGCCAGCCTGTTGGTCTCTCTCCAACCTTTTGCGAGTCTTGTCTCTGCCTGAAACTCGTGGCCATATTGCAGGTGTGGTCACAGAGCTCTCCACCCTATGCTGGGGCAGTTCAGGTGCTGCTTCTCCCAAGGTCCACCAGTTCACACGCACACAAATACGCACCTGGGTATTTTAACCAAGTCCCCTTGTTAGTGACTAACTGATTAAGTCCTCACTGCATAAACAAGCAACTCCTTTGCTCCTTCAAGGATCAAACCTCAGGGATTGAACCTTTGTTCAGGGTTTCTCTGCTCTCCTGGCTCCTCCAAGGGAGGCTGCTGCACCAGGCACACTTTGAGGAGACCTACCTAGAGATGTTTTCTACCCTATCAGACTTTCTGGGCTGGGCTTTTACAAGCCTCTGTCCCCGAGTTCCCCCACAGGGCAGCCTCTCTACAAATCTCTTTTAACATTAGATTCATAACCTGATGGTCTCCTCTGGCCTTAGTCGATCTGATCTGGCCTCCTACATTTAAGGCGTATTTCACTCAGTCACCCCTGTACTGAGCACAGTCACCTGTCTTCATCTATGAAGGCCCTAAGAGATATAGGAAGATGGGGCTGGGAGGGACTGAGAAGTAGTCTAGTCCAAGCCCCTGCTCCAGGCAAGATCGTCCCAAACCATCCTGGAAAATTGAAACCATTCGTTTCAAGACAGACATGAAAAAATGGGAGCCCTCCACCTCCTCTTCTGATATTTTGCTTCAAGTTAATCATTCTCTCCGTTAAAATGTGCGTGTGATTTCTGCTTTGAAATTGTCTGGTTTTATATTCCTTGTCACGTCTTTCTCTACAGCACTAAAGAGCTCTTCAGTACCTAGCATTAGGCCCATTTGAGGAAACCTATACACACTAACCAAGTCACCCCTCAATCTTCTTTTTTGATAAGCTGAGCACATTTAGCCCTTTATGTCTCTCGCTCCAAGGCATTCCCTCCTGCCCTTCATGACTCCCTTCAGCCCCCGCTATAGTCTTTCAACAGAACAGTCCACATTGTTCCCTATTGATTTCACTTCTGTCACAGACAGAAGTTAAATCATTTCCCTACTCTATGGGCGCATCTGCACAAGATGCTTAATGCGCAGTAGCCTAGTAACACAGTAGCCTAGTGCTGGGCAAAAACTGTGTTCAAATGTTGTGTTCAAATGCTATTGTGCAGGAGTATTAGGTGACTGCGCAGTAAGCGTCACTAAAAAACCATGCGCTGGCATTACTGCACAGTAACGGTAGTTACTGCACGTGTAGTCAGTACTTCATTATGCAAATACTAAACTAAATGCACAGTAACTACTGCGCATTAATGAATGTGTAGATGCATCCATTACTGCCCAGTTTATATATCCCATGGATCACCTTGGCTCTTTTTGACACAGTAGTCCCCTAGCAGCTTCTCTACGAGGGCTTCCCACATCCTTTCAAAGGCTGCAGCTTCCAGGATACAGTCTCCCATTCTTAGGTATGGCCTGCCCTCCTTGCTCCTGGCTGCAGACCTTTGCATTTGGCTGTATTAAAATATGTTTTATTTGAATGGGCCCAGGTAACAAAGCAATCCAGACCGCTCTGCACAGCTACATTGTCCTTCTTGGTATTTACTGTTCTGGTCACACTTGTACCCTCTGGAAACCAGCTGTGATTTTATACTCACCTACAGGACATCAATAAACAGCACCAGGCCTGATCCTGAACCCCAGACTGAGGTCTGACCAGTTCTTAATGCCCCTCAGTAATTATTCACATGATTAAAATAGCTTGGTCCCTTTTCCCAGTTTGGCCAGTTGATCCTTCCCAGAAGTATCTGTCCTTAATAGACCCATTACTTGGATCCCTGCAGCCAATTGCCCTTAAAGAGAATGGCGCACCTTGCTACAGGCCAACCTTCTGTCAAATAAATTTGCTTGGCTTTTTCTTCCCCCCCAACCCAACCCTTTATTGGATTCTTATGCACAATAGGGAAATAAGTGACTTCCAGAGGAAGAAAAAACAGAGGAAACAATACTTCCCCAGGCATACAGTGCAAGGCAATCAGAAAAGGAACAATGCCAGCACTGTATGAGCAAAAGTACAAACCACTGATAAATGCTATGGAGCATTGTGTGGGGGAGGAAAGACAATCGGGTCAGTTTATTATCATGGGGTCCCTCTTCAAGTGCAAAAGCTCCTGTTCCACCAGTTGCGGCAGTGACAAATAAACAACAAAGACAGTAAAGCCCCGGCCCCATGAAACTTACCCCAGGGAACACTGTGGCTATTAATCAGCAAAGGAGCTATGTGAGCTGAATGAAGGAGCTGGGGTCCGGAGAAAAAATGAACCCAAGAGGTCACCGCTTTCTCTGGCTGCAAGTGGAAAAATACGCAGGGAAGATGGAGAATAGATGATGTTTCCTCTAAAGAAGGAAAATGCTGCTAGTCCTCAGGGTCCAAGAGCTGTACAAACAAACACCACTAATTCAGCCAGGCTGAAAAGGTATCATCAGCACCTACATCTGGGGGAGAGCGAAAAAAAAGCCTGAGCCACTGTAAGGAAGATGGCAGTGCGAGAAAAGGAGACCTGGCAACTGCTATTAAAGTGCTAGCTGGCCCTGGAGATGGAGACACCTCCATAACCCAAGCCAAAGCTGAAGTTTTTATTCATCAGGTCAGCTTCCCTTAAGACACTTGAAAGCAGCTTCTGTGCTACCGGGAGCTCTAGGTGCAGTGGTCTCCCCGGGATGTGTGAGTGGGAAGGTTTCACAGGGCAAAGTGCCATCCTGGTCAGCCTCTTCAAACTCCCAACTTACGCAGGGCATGCGCTTGCTGCTTAACCTATTCAACAAGGGACGGATCATTTATAGAGATGACAAGACTACCAGGATTAAACTATGAAATCATAATGACAATTCTGGAAGGAATATTACATTTCATGCTACTGGACTTAAACCAGCCTCTTGCTAACAGAGACAGGGAGGAATCCTTGATGTGTAGGCAAATGACCCCACGACAGTCAATGTCAAGATTTCTTGCACCTTCCTCTGAAACACCTGGTGCTGGCCAGTACTGGAGATACTGGACCAGATGGAGCGGGGTCTAATCCAGTATGGCGGTTCTTATGTTCCTGCATGTAGCTGATCTGATGTCCAGGGACACAAGCACTCCTGTTTCGTTAATTAAAAAAGAGAGATCCTGCTGTTCTCATTTCAGCTGCCTGCAGTGTGAAAGAACATGGTTCTGCGTTTTGTGTGTTAGTTAAATGTCTTGTGTCGGTGCAAGCCTCTTTCCACTGCGAACTGGATCGTCCACCTCCACATTTAGAGTTATTTGCGCAGAGCTCCATTTTGGTTTGAGACGACACAAACCCTGAAACTTTCTATTTTATGACAGTTCAGCCTCAACTTCAGGGAATCCTGATGCTTGTCCCCTACACAGAGCCCTACAACGTGAGAACAACGCTTCCCACTGTGTTTCTTCCCCATCCGCAATACCTACGATGGGGCTGGTGGGAACGGAGGCTTCCTGTTCCCAAGGAAATTCTAAAATATTTTTTAAAAGGATGTCGGCATTTCCCATGGGGGCAGGAATTATTAAATGCCATTTGGAAAAAACGTGTTTAAAACGATTTAATTTTGATTTTCCAAAACAGAACGGAGGACGTTCTCCAAGTTGGCTGTAGACCTGGCCCTTCAGCTGCTCAGCCAGGGAGCTAGCATTTATGGACAGTTTGGCTCAATGCATCTTCAAAGGAAGGGCCCAACGTCTAATTACATGGCAGAGAGGCTGATACGAAACAGGGCGTCTGAAAACCGTGGGGGACCGAGCTCCATCGAGGCTGCCAATTGTGCGGGAGTCTATAGGAAACCAGGCAACACCTCCCCACGCTGCTTGCCGCCCTTCCTCCCCAAGCTCGCTCTCATTTTGTCAAATCCATTCCTCAGGGAGTCCCATTAACTACAGTGGAGCAGGGGAGGAAAGCATGGCGAGGAGACAGGCAAAATGGGGACAGGCAGCAGACGAAGGGAGGGGAACAGAGATGTGACAACAAAGTGGGATATGAAGGGGGAGAAATGACTAAGGAAGGAAAAAAGGGCAGAGCGGGGGGAAAA
The DNA here is from genome assembly GCF_052110815.1 of Crocodylus siamensis. Lineage (NCBI taxonomy): Eukaryota > Metazoa > Chordata > Crocodylia > Crocodylidae > Crocodylus > Crocodylus siamensis. The sequence goes on along the minus strand of NC_143396.1, from coordinate 283,697,629 downwards.
AAGAAAAAGAGTGGATGCAAGCAGTGGAGAGAACAGGGGAGGAAGGACAAAGGGGCAGAAGCCACTCTGACCTGGGAAGAAAAGGCAAAAGATACTGGGTTTTTTCCAAAAAAGACTGACAGTAATCATGTTGGAAGTACAGGCAGCACACAAGAATAGTAAATGGTGAGTGCCGAAGACATGGAATATGCTCGCGACCTTTTTATGGCTACGACATATCCATTCATTTGTTTATCACTGCGCTGTTTGGTATGTGATTTTAGGGACCTAATGAAATACCCAAGCAGTCAGGAAACTATCCGGGAAGATGGACAAAAGCTGAGAGAGGAGTTCCTCCGTGAACACTCAGGACTATTCCTTATTAATTATGCTACCTCCACCCTCCTCCCACACGCCCAGCCCCGCTCTGCCAGATGGCTGCATAAATCAGCTTGACCAGGTTCAAGTGATACGGGGAACAAAGACCTCGGGAGTGGACAAAAGCTGAGCCCCAAAGCCGAGCAAGGACAGACAGAGAGAGGGGCTGCGGGGAAGCAGACTGGACTCCGGCCCCAGTCATTTATGACTGGGATAACGTAGTCTTCTATGAGCTTTAGGTTTGCCTTTTCCCCCCCACACTGTGTTAAAAATAGTTTTTGGTGGTTACCCTTTAGTCTACTGTCCAAATTAAGCGATAGCTTGCTTTGGAAGAGCTGCTGTGGCTCATACTTCTCACTCTCTGCTCCCAGCTGCTGAAGGGACCATGGATGGTCCTGGATGCAGTCAAGCCGGCTAATCCATTTTGGGCGATACACAGAGCGCAATAGCTTGTAGCCTAGCATGTGAGTGGGAGCAGTGCTCAAACTAGAAAGGGAAAGGCTCGAGGCCTAAACCCAGAGAGTTGTGGGGGAAATGAACTCAGAAGAGACCAAGACAAGGGGACTGAGGGACAAGGAGCCTTGAATGGTAACAGGTTCTCCTCAAGGTGTCGGTAAAAGAGAAGAATGGAAATAGGAATATAGGAATTGCCGCCCTGAACCAAACTAGGGGTCCATCTGGTCAAGTGTCCTGCCTCCAACTGGGTGCGAGTTCCTGATGGACCTGGACTCGCAGTCACCATACAACAAATAGGCCTGTCTCCAAGCGAGCCCAAATGCTTGGGAGGAGTGAGTCAGAGCCCCCAGGAGGAAGACACAGGATGATTGCCCACCCTCATTAGGTCCCAACCCGGTCCGTTGCAGTTAGAGATTAGTTAGGGTTAAGCTTCAAATCACGAGGCTTAATTCCCCTTCCAGAGTTCCAGTTATCGCTCATCCCTGCCACTCTGGATTTTTCTGTTTTCCACATAAGTGACCAATGACTTTTTGAACTTCGCCAAGCTCTGGGTCTCAGGCAGCTCTGAGACCCATATCTAATTAGGTATTGCATGAAAAAAAGATTCACTTCTTAGCAAAGTCTGCAACTCGTTTAGCCTCCTTAAATATGAACTTTAAAAAAAAAAAAAAACCACAACTCCCAAATGCAACACGCTTGGACTATGCTGAATTTGGAAGACAGCCTGCTCCCCATTAGACCCTCCCCATAAAGCAGGTGCCTTTCAGAGGTTAAACAGGCCAGTAGTCTCCCTTTCAATTACTGGTGCTGGCTTTATCATCTGAGCATAGTGATTAAATTAGTCTAGATTCTGGAGTGAAATAATTGGTGCTGCCTTAGTCGTGAGCTATTTCTTTTGATAATGAAAGCCTCTGTTCCAATCCAATTAGCATGATAGTCTGAAGACCAGAGAATAGGGCTATTATATCCTGCGGAAAAAAGGGATAGTGGTTGCTGGACTCAAAAGGAAAGGTCACGCGTATGGCATAACCTTACGGCAGGCCTCACCCCCTGCACACACTTTTGTCTCAGAAATACAGCGTTTCAGCTAAAGGTTAAAGTGCACCAATGAATAGAAGAGGTTAGAAAGGCCGAGGCAACTCAGTCAAGACCCTCCAGTAGATGCCAAATGTTACAGAATAAATCTATTTTGCACAGTGAGTAAATAACCTGATGCCGCTACAAAAATATACATATCCTGACTATCTGGCTTGCTTTGCAGTGGATAGCAGGGGGAGTGGTTGCATTTCTCAAACTTTTGTGCTCTAAATCAGTCACTGTAGGAAAGGTGGCTTCATCACATGCACCAGACAGCTCAGTATTCGGTTTAAACTTGTGATGTGTCTTTCCAGTGAGGCTGAAAATGAGGTGACAGTGGAACACAGCAATTCATGTGGACTTTGTCAGCCAGCACTGCGCTGGGTTGCAGTAAGAGCAGATGCCTCCGTGCTGCCCATAGGCCAGGCGTTCCCCCATCACTTGCACCAATTAAGATCACAGCCCCATTGCTGTTTGTAAGAATCAGAGGCCAGGCAACTTGCAATTTGCCTCTGCGTGGATGCAGCTAGACAGAGTCTGTGCCACAGTACATGCTAGAGGCTGAAGATCTTGAAATGTGGTGGACACAGGCAGACTGGCTGAGCCTGGGCCCTTACAATGTACTCATTTCCTGCATACTCTTGCACTTTCCCAGGCCAGCACCAGCAATTTGCTCGCAGGGAGGCCACTGACCCCTTCCCAGAATACAGGACATCTCCTTGGTGCAGGGCAGGGCACCAGATTCCTTAGCCAGTCAGCAGTGAGGGGCAAGGATACCACCTCCTCAGCCAATCAGCAGCGAGGGGTGGGGCAATGCGCCCCTTGGCCAATCATCAACAAGGGGCAGGGCCACCACAAATAGGCCATATCCCTCCCTGACTGGCTCAGAACCCTGCTCCTCCTGGCTGTGCACCACCCTACTTCTAGGGACAGCCAATAGAATCGCGAGGACAAATGACTGATGTGCATTTCCACCAATGAACTGAAAAACAGGACTTTTTTCAGTCTATTCCTCATTTAGAAATGGCCCAGGGGCAAAGAACTTTAAAACAGGATGGTCTGATATAAAACAGGAGCAATGGCTCTATTTGGTCTCAGCACACAGCACCTTGGGAGAGCAACTGACAGAAAACACAGCAAATTACTTAATATTGGCTGCTTTGGCAAATCTCTGAAAAAGAGATGGTACATTTTGGTCTCTGTGACAAGGGGCTGTCATGAGGCTGACCTCTGCATCAGCCTACCCACCTGTCTTGGGCAGTATGCCCACCTATCTTGCCTGCCGTACCTTATTACTAAATAATTAAGTTGTCCATTAAGCAGGAGGCTGCCCTTCATGTTCCCAGCTATGATGGTGCATACATGCTCTGACCTCCCCTTCACTCATCCCATGCCTTCAAGGTGTTATTACCATCATCAATTTTATATGCCCATGGAGCTGAGCCCTCCGGCTCATGTCTCTCTGCAACACGTAGGCACTGCGTTCACTAGTGACTGGCTTTCTGTGCCTTTCTCTCAGACGCCTGGCTCAGTGCATTTCTTCTGGGCACCTGGTTCTGCACTCCTTAGCTGCATCCCTCTGGTGCTATGGGTGCCACACCCCTCTGGCTGCACCCTTCTGGCACTGTGAGTGCTGCGCCAACCCTGTCCTTGAGCCCCTCTGACACTATGGTCTCTCTGAGCCCTTCCGGTTGCACCCCTCTGGCACTCTGGGCTCACTGTGCCTGACACTGGCCTCTACCAAATCATATGCCCTCTCTCTCCAGGCAAACTTCCCCTTCTAGCCTCATCCCACTCTTCCGGGATTAACATGAACACAAACACATGCCCCTAGGCAATAACTTAAATAATAACAACAGTAGTATCCCTCTTTAAGGGGACAAACTTCCACTCAGAATAACATGTCCCTATTCTAGGTACCTGGGAGATTTACTGTAGTCTTGTAGCCTAGATAGCAGAGCAGGCACTACTGGGAGAGCTAGGCACTCACCAGGCCTCAAGTAGTTTCAGCAGGCCAGTGCTCCTTCCCTGTCAGTTGCCAAAGAGAGAGCGTGTCTACTAGCTACAGCCTGGGCTTATATCTCCCAGAACCCTGCCTCCTGCCAGGCAGATGATGTCGGCAGGTGTAGCCCATTACTCCCTTAGGCTGTTATCCCAGCAACCTGCAGCTGGGGAGCTCTGTTTGGCCTGCAGAGGTCCCTGGCCAGGCTTCTTCAGCCTTAAGGAGCAGGCGCATCTTAGTGCCCTGCTACAGTCTGGAACAAAGGAAGCTCGTGACACAAAGCTGTCTTGTCTTAACCAAGGCAATCCATGGAAGTGGTTCCCTGAATGAGAACACAGTGCCGGGCCTTGCTCTGGCATGCATTCTACCCTGTGTCCACGGGCTCTTGAATGGCCAACAGACAGCAAGCTATGTTCATCCTGGAGGTTGTTGAGCAGGCACTGGATAACCTACAGCTCTTGAGAACTGATGAGCCATCCCCAAGTCCCAGTGAAGTTAATGAAAATCTTTCCATTGATTGTAAGAGGAGTCAAACTAGATCCTCTGAGGCCAAGTGAGACTGCCTGGAAATTTGGTGGCAGAGTCTAAGAAGCTGGTTTTTCTGTATGTCTCTGCCCTGACAAGAGTTGGTGGGGAGGAGAGGAGACAGAAGATCAAGCTTTTGCACTAGTTGGCCTGATCTCTATTGATATGTTGCCCAATGGGTCTCCCTCAGATGTCAATGACTAGAGACCCAGTGGTTAGGAATGAATGACTTCAGCATTTTGCATTGGGCCACAATCTTATTTTACCCCGTAATTTCTTCTGTATAAGACCTCTCCATGGCACAGCATTTTCTGTGAAGATGGTCTGGTTGTCTAAACACATACATGTTTGCACAAGAAGCACCTTTAGCAGAGCTTCTCTTCAAATAACTTCAGTGGCTCCAAGTCCTCTAAGGTGAAGGATTCTTTGCAAGTTCTCTGACAGCTGTGAACATTTCTCTGGCTCTCTAGACAGGTGACATGTTCCTTGAATAAGAGGATTTTCACAGCTTCTTCCCTATCTTGAGTGTAATTTGTTAGACCCAGGATAGATGGAAACTGTGCCCCAGTGCAGAAACCCTGGAGTATGGAAGAAATACCCTGATGAGCAGCATATGTTTTACCACAAGTGCAGTCACCTCTGGTTTCCAACTAGTCTGCAGGCCTTGTGATCTGGGTGCATCCATGCCTTATTTCCTCCCCAGTCTTGGGTTTTTTGGTCTTCTGGCTCATGTGAACTCCTCTGGGACAAACAAAAGCCCAAGTTTCACCGCTTGATACAAGGAATTTCAGACTAGCCCTCCGGCACAGCCTTCCCTCTGTATCCACGTGACCTCTACCTTTTCCCTTTTGGCTGCACAGCTCTCACCAGTCCATTGAAACGAGGAGAATCTGTTGTTCTCTTATCATGGTCTGACTAGCCACTGGTGGCCCACAGACCACGGCTGCTTTTCAGGAAGCAACCCTCGGCTGGTCTTGGCCTTATCCGATACAGAACGCTATCAGCAAAAGGAATTAGAAGAGTCAACGCAGTAGAAACATGGCAAAATTCAGGTTTATTTCAAAGCCAGCAGGACTATGCCCTAAGTAAATGCTTCAGGATTTGATCCCAGAAGAAGCAGAATCACAGCTACCTAAACCTTGATTATTTACAATTCTTGTTTAGTGTTTCTATGGAAATATAATAGCTGCTGGCTGACCTCCACATATCTTTTGAAATGGAAAGCTAAAAACCTCAAGGGTCTGATCCTTTAAACAATTACATGCATGAGTAGCTGCACTGTTGACAACACGGGACAAAAGTTTGCAAGACTGGGCAGTGCGTTAATGGCTAGGAAGCAGAAACTTTTAAAATAATGATGTCTCTTTCCTGAAGAGATACTAAATAATGTTCCCTCGGTGAGTACTTAGCTGCATAGACTCAGGAGCTTTGACTGTGATAAAATGTTTCTTTACATTAGTAAGTAGCATGAAAAGGCTGCTAAAGCCAGTTTTGTGTTTGTAAACATTGCTTGCTTACTTGGAACTTATCATAAAACTGCACCGATGGGGCTCACCTGGAGCACCGCGTTCAGTTTTGGGCCCCACGCTTCACAAAAGATATGGATAGATTTGAAAGAATCCAGCGGAGAGCAACACAAATGATTAGGGGCCTGGGAAGCAAGACTTACAAGGAAAAGCTAAAAGAACTAGCGTTATTCAGTCAGGAGAAGAGACGGCGGAAGGCAGATTTGATAACTGTCTTCAAATACCTGGAGGGCGATTACAGAGAGGATGGAGATAGGCTTTTCTCTGCGGCCACAGGGCATATGACTAGGAGCAATAGCCTGAAGGCGCAGGAGAGGAAATTTAGGTTGCAGACTAGGAGGAACTTTGTGACTATGAAGGCGATCGGGTGCTGGAACAGGCTGCCTAGAGCAGCTGTGCAATAGCCATCCCTGGCCATTTGCAAGAGCAGGTTGGACAGACACTTGGCTGGGGTAGTTTAGTGAGGGACAATTCTGCCTGAGCAGGGGGCTGAGCTAGATGACCTCAGGAAGTCCCTTCCAGCCCTATACTCTGATGATCCTATAACATTATCCATAATGCACTGCACAGTAGGACCTCCCATATGATATGAATACATTTTGAGCATAAGCCAATGTGGGCAGGATATTGTTTTCTTCAATACAAGCGATATATTGCAGGAGGCTGGTCATCTTTCCTAAATTGGGACTTTTACTGTTTGGCCATTTGCATTCATAAAACAGATCAGGGTTGCTTGATTACAAAATTGACCGTGCATGACTGTTCAGGAAATACATGCACTATGCCATGGCACAACTAGGCAATGGAAATGAGACATTGGTGGGAACTGAAATGGAAGGAAACAGTATGAAAGCACAAGGACCAGAGCACAACCGGTCACTATAACAAATCTCAGGCAGGTTCCTACAAAGAGCAGAAAGCAGGAAAAAAATGTTAAAGAATCCAAAGGCAGCCACTGTCATGGGAAAATCCCCTGGTGAAATAAAACAAACTTGATGATATCAGCAATGTTTCAAATTTACGGCGTGGCACAATGAATTGTGTAGGTGCTTCCGTTAGATACGCAGTCAGGGTAGAGAAAGAGAATTCATGACAAGAAAAAGGAAGATGTGGAAACATAGTAATATTACAAATTTACTTATCAACTCCCAAACCTGCTATGTGTGGCAGAGGTCATCAAAACAGGAAATAAATGTCCTAAATGCTACGGCTTTCCTATTTAGCAACAGAATAGCATGGTGCTACATGCTCTGGTCCCAGGGCTCACTGTGCACGTGGCCCCCAGGGCCAGCACGGGATGTGTGCTGCCCTCAGGGCACAGCCTGGACCCAGCACGACTCGCTGCACAGGGAGTCTGGGCTGTGGGCACCATGCAGCTGGATCTGGCGCTGCAGCCCCTCCGCGGGCATCCAGCCCACAGGCCAGCTCAGGGACACTTATCCCGCTGGCTGGGATGATCTACTTGGGGCTGGTCCTGCTTTGATCAGGGGGTTGGACTGGATGTGACCTCTTGAGGTCCCTTCAACCCTACCTTTCTATGGATCTATAGAGAATCAGTCCTCTTTTAAAGGATGTGCTTTCAGTATGGCTCACAGGTTTCAAGAGCAGAGAGGACCAGGATTTAATATAGCTCTCCCATGAATTGAAAGCCATAATATCTTTTTGTCTAAGACATTTGCAGGAATCAAGGAACCCAGTTTTGCAATCTCCAACAGCGAATACTATTTGAAATGTAACTCAATTGTTTTGTAAAACTGCAACCTCATCAACACACAACGGTTGCACGGACACAGGTCCATGCTGATGTAGTATTCAATCTCTACGGATTAAATCAGATATTACATTTTTCCTGGGAAAAAGCCTTTTGTCCTGGGATCCTACAGACTACAAGCCCATTGTCCCACCTCAAGTACTTGTGAAGTATGCAAGAAAAAGTGCTCATTCTAGTTAATTGTTTCAACGGACAGTTTTGGCTCATGCAAGTTAATTGCCATTCATCCCAGGGACAAGCCACGCTGTAAAGGGCTGCATTCCAAGGTTTTGACTCAGATCAATCTGAACCGCCTCAAATGCAGCCTGTTTTTAACCTATGGTTGCATCCGAACTTGAAGTTAGGATGGTTTTTTGATACCAAAACAAAAGGAAAATTTGAGAATGAAATACAAAATCCACATTGGTAACAATTTCTTTTTTTTAACCTTATAAGCCAATTCCCTTGAGAAAAAAAAAATCATTAAATCTCTCTCCTACCTTGGAGGTCTTCAAGAGGAGGCTGGACAGATATTTGGCTGGGGTGATATGATCCCGGCACCCGTTACTGCCTGGGGCAGGGGGTGAGATCTGATGATCTGTTTAGGTCCCTTCTGACCCTGGGTACTATGATACTATGATTTGACATTTTATATAAACAATATAAGCTTGGAGTTTTCTGATCAGTTGTTTTTACTGATAGTTTGTCAGGGTATAGGGTGGAAGGGTGGCCTATTACATACACACATACACCCCCCGCCATTTAGCATTTGGTTAGAAAGATGATTCAGAGCCACATTGTTTCTTGGATTAAAAGTCTCCCCTCAGAGCTTTATCGGGATATAGAAGGGTTTTGTGTATATCTGAAGTTATTCCAGAACGGTGATTTAGGAACTTGTTCTGAATATCTTCATTTGTGGACACTATTACTACCGCAGTTTAGACACAGACCCTGCTAATCCAAAAGCATGTGCAAGTGGAACAAACCCTAATGCTTCCATTCACTTGGCTGGCCTCCCCACCAGTCACATCTGTCAGATCTGCCACACCAGCGCTGTCCGACCTCTGAATGGCTGGGGGTCACAGGGCCCTAGGCCACATGCCACATGGGCACCTTCCTGCTGTACTGTCCCAGAGTCCCCACAACCTGCTCACCATATCACATGCATCCCTCCTGCTGAGCTGTGTAGCCAGCAGCCCGCTGCATCATGCCGGTTCCCTGCGTCCCTGGGTCTCCCCCAGTCGCTTGGCCATGGGCTCCTTCGGCCTCACCCCCAGGCATGGGTCAGGCAGCAGAAGCCAGGAAGGCAGCGGCAGCTCAGAGACTCCAGTGGCAGCAGCTGCCAGAGTGGCGTGGGGGGGGGGGGTTAGCAGTGCCTGGACCAGGCTGCTTGTTAACCCCCCAGAAGCCACATGTGGCCCACAGGCCACTAGTTGGACAACCCTGTGCTATATCACCAGATGAAGCAGGGTTTGTGCTTTACAATAGGGAGGGCATAAAGCTGGCTCCATTGCCAGGTCTGACTAGTATATTTAAGACTAGTCTTATCTACTTCTCTGCATCTCATTTTCCCTTTGCTAAACTGGGATAATAGTGTTGGTTCACCTTTGTAAAGGTTTTGAGGCATGGCTAAGAGAAGTACTGTGCAGTGTGCTATTTTTTCTTATTATTATTTTCACTTCACCCCCTGGGATCTCAGAGAAGAGCACAATAGCTAGTGCATAGCTTTGCATACTCAGACCCAGGCATGGGTAAGGTTCAAATCCTATCCTCTTCCTCAGTCCTGCGGAGGGTCTCAGTGTTACTTTCTGAAGGACCAGAGCCCATTTCCCGAATGGACTTGTGAACCCCCCACTCTACGATCTCACCACAGCATAAACATTTAGTATTATGTCTGTATGCCTCATGTCCAGATATTCTTCAGTTCCTGTTATTACTGATCATATTTGTTAAACTCGACTTGAACTTTCAGTTGGATATTCAAATGGAAAAGAAAAACCTGTGATGATGGACTCGCCTTTCTCCTCTTTTTAAAACACCCTCATTATTTATCTATATGGTCTTTCAGCATGTGCTACTTAAAGCATAATGAGTGAAAAATCCATTACCACGTTTAGGCCATTGCTCTCCATAACTTTGCCTGGTCTATAGGGGTGGAAAAACTTCACTTCTGCAGTCCATACTTCTGACCAAGCACCCAGCACACGCTACTGCCAACCTTGTCGTGCTGTATTTTATACTCATTTCCACCCAGCTCAGTACATGCACTTATAATATTATTATTGCAGCCCCATTTCTCAACATGTGCCATTATATTTACAGACTCTGGCAACCTGTGAACCACTAGGCATGGCTGCTTGCTGGCAGACAGAGAACATTTCAGGTAATTCTCACTCTCCCTGCAAGTGTCACTTTTTAAACAAGTGGGAAGGTTTGTTGCCTTTTGAGTACTGAGCTTTTCATGGTTGACTTTGAAATATCTCCATTCATAGACAACAGTACTTGTAATACCCCCACCTCCTTGAGTGCCTTCACTTCCGTAGTTAGGCCATGGGACCCCCTAAGACTGCCTGTGACTATCTGCTGCCTGTTGCCATACACTGGGCTAGCAATATTGATAAGCAGAGTTGTCCTGGCATTACTAGCTCTGTGGTTGTGTGGCATGGTCTGGTCTGCAGTATTGTTGTATCCCAATATATTTTGGTTTCATTGTCATCCTATATTTGTACAATCCTCTCAATCCCTTCTTGCTGCTGTTTTGTTCCAGTACTCAGACACTGGTGGTGGTCAAATAAAGAGTCCTCTTTCTGACTCAGGGTGTGCTTTGGTTGGCAGTGTGTAGATACAATGCAAGTCTCAAATCATTCAGAAATGCTTCCCTTGGTTATCGTGTTCTAGATCTGCACATGGATTTCTAATTGCAAGCAATGGAAAGGGAGCATTTGGATCTAGGAAACTGAAGGGCCTGTGCACGGGCAATGAATGAAAAGTCTCTCAACTAGCTGGCAACAAGAAGGAAATGGCTGTATTAGGATCCCAATTCAAAGCATTTAAAAGCAAGTCTAAACTTAAGCATTTGGTTAAGTCTATCCCCATCCACCACAGCACTTAAGCTTTGAAATCAATGGCATTAAAGACTGTGTTTAAAATAAATACATGCTCTAGAACCGTCCTGAATGAGGACTGAGATTATTAAACCGCTGGGGGAATAGACTGTCAACCCATTAAAGACCCAAACATTTTTCCTTTCCTTGCCTTGCAATGCCTGAAAGCTTTGAAGTGCTGCAGAGAGAAAAAGCAAGTCCTAGGAAAACAGATGTGAAAGGGGACGGTATACTGCGTATGCAGAAGCAAAGATAACTCCTCCTTGCTTTCCCACCTAGCCCCAAGTGCCTTTACCAATTCCAAGCTCAGACAAGATGCCAACAGAAGAAACACTGTTGTGTTAACACTGCATCCTTTAATAGGCTCTGCTATTTAGTGAAAAACAATCCTTTGGTTTGTACACAGAGGGCCAGATCCAATGGTGTTGAAAACTGACCTTGCTTGATTTGAACTCAGCCAAATTTATATCAGGCCAAGCCCTGTTCCAGCATGTGATTTTTCAAAGGACCTGTCCATGGTGGGTTCTTACTGCATTCTGCAAAACTTGAACCGTATCTTTCAATAAATTCAGTGTATTTAAAGGGGTTCCACCAGGTTGCTGTGTATCTGCCAGTGTGATGCACAAAACTGTGCTTTTTCAATGGGACAGTTCCTCTAATGAGCATGTTCTGAATTTCCAAAGTCATGAAACCCTCTGTCCTTTCCCCCCACAACTCCACATGACCAGGATGATGCTCACAAGCTTCAGGTTACAAGGATACATCAGCCACCCTGCCAGGACCCTAAAACCCCTGGAGAAGATCTTTGAGCATAATTGTCTACCCCACTTCATGGAAACGTGCCAGGATCAGAACTCGAGCATGGGATACCGATCCAAATGGCGGGTAATGAGCACCTCGCTTTGTGACTGCAATAGAATTGATCATTGCATTTGAATCTTCATCTCCCCGTTCTTCAGCTGCAGACGCCAGATTTGAAATGTTTTCCTTTTTTATATATATACAATAAGGGTTTGCTGAAATTTCCTGGGAATTTTCCTCAGACTGGTCAAGAACGTAACTGTCCTACTGTCTCACATTGCACACCACAATGGATTGCTAGCACGTAATAGCTAAATAGGACATGACATGTCTCAACATAAATCCAGGGTATATGACCAGAGGCATCACTGTTTTACTTGACTTTTTTTTGAGCCTTTCCCTGGCCCATTAGTTACACATGCAAGCATAAATCAAGCATATTTCTTGTGATTGTTTAGTTAGCAGACAGTAAATTAGTTATCCTTGGCTAGCAGCAAGTGTTCTTTCTGCCCAAATTTATACCAAGCTGGCAAACAATTACTTGATTTGTATCTTCTCTGGTTCAAAATACAGGGCATTTTATTGAACACAAACTTCTTGTGCAAAATGCAGCTTTTTTATCAGGGCAGACTTTTCTCAGTGCATTTTATTATTGCTTGCCTTGTAGTTCAATCCTTGAATTACTTGAGCAGATATTTTGTGTGAAATCTTGTCCGCCCCTTTCCTCCCCTCCCCCAAAGCTAATGGCAACACTCCCCTTTGCTGGGGCCTGGGTTTATGTTATATGCTTATGTTCCTTTAAAATGTTTCACTCTGTTTCGGAGAATCTCGCCTAGCTATATTCTTCTGGTGCCTGCTGATCCTTTATAAATAGAGGGGCAGGCTTTTAAAAGAGTAGGACTCAGATTTTCCAAAGAGATCACCCTTCTCTTTTGGGGCCTTAAATAAAAGCTGAATTTTCAACAGCCCTGAGCATAGCTCTCATGGCCTTACTGCTACTCAAGGCTTCTATGCACACCTTTCAGCCCAAACCCAGTGCCCATCCATGTTACAAACCTTTTATTTTACCTCCCATCTCACAGCAGCCCTTTATCCTGCCGCAAAAGCTCACCAGCATCCAGTCCCAAAGTCAAGCTTTCCCCCGACCTGTCTTCCTGTACCCCGGTATGTTCACAGCTTGCCCAAGCACCACACAGGGCACATCTACATGTGCATTAACACGCTTTAGTTAACTGACACTTTTGCATGTGCTCTGGAGGTGGCAGGGTGGCGGTTCAGAGTAGCTCCAAGAGTTGCTCTAATTAAAGTGCCACTGCCATAGGCAACACATAGAGGGATTACAGGGGGCATATGCCCCCCCAAGAGCACTGGTGCCCCCCTAACAGCAAGCACTCTGGCTGGTAGGGGGGCATGAAGAGCGCTAGTGCCCCCCACCCAAAAATTGGCTCCGCTGGCAACATGTTGGAAGTATTGGCACTTTCACCACCACCGTGCCACCGGTGCACTTGGCGAACTGCCACTGAGGGGACCCTCCCAGTTGCCAGCTGGTTGCTGGGGGACCCCCCCCCCCACAGTTGTGCCCCACTGGTGCCCCCCCTATACTCGGGAGGCACCAGTGGCCCATGGCCACCACATCTCCTGTATCAGCATCCCTGCACTTAAAAATGGTGAAATGGTGGAAGGGGTGCTCCCGTTTCAGTCCTCCTGCTGCCATTTTTAAGCACAGGGACACTAATACTCAAGATGCAAGAAGCTGCTGGAGCACAGTAATTGCCATGCAGCCTCCGCACTTGTGTATAGGTGCCTTAGGAAAATGCACATTACCCTGTCTTAATGTGCGTTAATTAAGGAGCACAGATTTTAAGTAACACTTAATGGGCACGTCTACACTTGTACTTTAATGCGCATTAGCCTATTTTAATGTACATTAAAGCGTCACTAAAACCATGGTATTTAGCTAATGCACGTTCAAATATTAACCAAATAACACGTTTTTTTCAGTGATGCTTTCATGCACATTAAAATAGGCTAATGCACATTAAAGTGAACATGTAGATGTGCCCACAGTGTAGCAAAGGAAGTCCTGCAGCAGGTTTTCTGCTCCTCACTTTCCATCTCTATTAGCCATCTGAGAGTACAGTCTCAGACAGACAAGTAGTGGGCCTGATTCATAGAAGGGCTCCTATCCATAGATCACAGAGAAGTAAGGCTGTTTCCTGCTTCGGTTTTTCTAGGACTCAGCCCACCCAGTGCTTGTCTTTCCTGTGTTTTCTTTCAACCAGTCAAGCACACAGTGTCACTCTGCAGAGCACTTCTGCTGAAATCAGTGAGGCTGCAGATGTTTCATAGTTTCATAGTTTCATAGTAGCTAGAGTCGGAAGGGACCTAGGTAGATCATCCAGTCCGACCCCCTGCCTTAGCAGGAAAGAGCACCGGGGTCAGATGACCCCGGCAAGGTGCTCATCTAACTTCCTTTTAAAAATCCCCAGGCTAGGAGCCTGCACCACTTCCCCTGGAAGCTGGTTCCAGGCCCTAGCCGCCCTGACTGTGAAGTAGCGCCTCCTAATATCTAATCTAAACTTACCCTCCGCCAGCTTGTGACCGTTATTCCTGGTCACTCCTGGCAGCGCACGGGGGAACAGGGACTCCCCCAATACCTGCTGATCCCCCCTGACCAGTTTGTAGCAGGCCACAAGGTCCCCCCTTAACCTTCTCTTGTGGAGGCTAAACAGGTTCAGGTCCCGTAGCCTCTCCTCATAAGGCCTGCCCTGCTGACCCCTGATCATACGAGTGGCCCTCCTCTGAACTCTTTCCATATTGTCCACGTCCCTCTTGAAGTGTGGCGCCCAGAACTGGACGCAGTACTCCAGCTGCGGCCTGACCAGTGCCGCATAGAGGGGGAGGATCACCTCCCTGGACCTGCTCGAGATGCATCTGTGGATGCATGACAGGGTACGATTGGCCTTCTTGACTGCCTCCCCACACTGCCGGCCCATGTTCATCGTGGAGTCAATGACGACTCCAAGATCCTTTTCCGTCTCCGTGCTGGCAAGAGGGGAGTTCCCCAACCTGTAAGTGTGGTGCCGGTTCTTCCTCCCCATGTGCAACACCTTGCACTTATCAGTGTTAAACCCCATCCTATTCTCATCCGCCCACCGTTGCAACCTGTCAAGGTCAGTTTGTAGCCTATTGCACCCTTCTAGTGCACCCACATCCCCCCACATCTTAGTGTCATCAGCAAACTTGAACAGGGTGCTTTCTATCCCCTCATCCAAGTCACTGATGAAGATGTTGAACAGTGCAGGCCCGAGGACCGAGCCCTGCGGAACCCCACTGCCCACGTCCCTCCAGGTCGAACATGAGCCATCCACCACCACCCTCTGGGTGCGGCCCTCCAGCCAGTTGGCGACCCATTTGACCATGTGGGCATCGACACCACAGTCTCCCAGCTTTTTGATGAGGACAGGGTGAGAGACAGTGTCGAAAGCCTTCCGGAAGTCCAAAAAGACTACATCCACAGCAACCCCTGCGTCTAATGATTTGGTGACCTGATCGTAAAAGGCCACCAGGTTGGTCTGACAAGACCTGCCACTGATGAACCCATGTTGGTTGCCCCTGAGCATGCATTCCCCCGCAAGGCCCTCCTGGATGTGTGCCAGGATAATTTTTTCAAAGAGCTTACCCGGGATTGAGGTCAGACTAACTGGCCTGTAATTTCCCGGGTCCTCTTTTTTTCCCTTTTTGAAGATAGGGACCACATTGGCCCTCTTCCAGTCCTCCGGCACCTCGCCAGAGCACCACGAGTGCTCATAGAGCCGTGCCAGGGGTCCCGCAATGACCTCAGCCAGTTCCTGTAGAACCCTAGGGTGAAGATCGTCCGGACCAGCGGACTTGATGTCCAGCCCCCCCCATGTGATTCAGGGGGCTGGACTCGATGATCTTCCAAGGTCCCTTCCAGATGTCTATGAAATCTAACATGTGGTATTGCAGATGGAAAGGAGCAGCTCATGTGGGGGAGTCGAGGGTAAGGTCCTATTTGTGTAGATGTGACCAGTCTGACACACAGCTCAGCACCCATACTTGTCTTTCCTGCTAATTTTGGTGCCTAAATGGGTTGATTTTTAAAAAGCCTGTTCCTATTTTGAGTACCAAAGCTGCCCACAATTCAAGATCCTTTGGGCAGTAAGAGTTAATCTATCACCCACTCCTATGAAACCTCAGGACATCCACATAAGGCAGGGAAGCTGTGCAATGCCTGGGAGCTTTGGATGTGATCCACTGGGCATTGAACATTGAAAAGCAGAGCTGTGGTTATTCTGCCATGCAGTCTGCTTGCCAAAAGAGCCTCATCTGCAGAGGGCCACGGACAGAGATTTGCAGCGAGTGAATGAAATAATGTGCTGTACTGCAATCTTAAATATTGTTCATCCAGAGATAAATTAGGCTTTAATTAAATGGTGTCATTTAATATACTGTCCAATAGATACGGTAATTGCTTTCTTTAAGAGGCAGCACAGTAATATCTACACTATACTAAAGTGATAATGATGCTAATTTAACCCAGTGGATGTATAAACAGCCAGCCTGTTTATGACATTCCCAGTGAGGGCAGAAATACAAGTTAACTTTGATAGTGACATCTGCAAATTTTTAATTACTCTAGACATAACCTGGCTCCCATTTAGATCAGCAGGGACATTTCCACGGAGGTTCGAGGGAACTGAACTGAGTCTTTGTCATTTTCTAAAGGAAGGAAGGCTCCCCCCTTGCACATCAGTGACTTCAACTCCGCCCGCATTAGCAGTCAGCTTGTCATTCCTTTGTGCTTGGGGCACACAAAGAAATAGTGGCCGCCTGACCTTTACTCTCCAGACATCTGCGCAACCACTCACAGCAATAGCTAAGCACCAATGGCTGCCTCTACATGTGCTCGGCAATGATGGGGTGGGGGGGCATTTTAATTAGAGCAGTTTCCGGACAGCCGCTCTAAATAAAACGACTCATTGACATGTGTATTAAGCCCCTGCGTGTTTCAAAATGGACGGAGGATGCTTCATCTAAAGCTTATTCGACAAGGTTTAGATAAAGCACCCCGTGGCCATTTTGAAGCCTGTGGAGGCTTAATACACATGATGATGAGATGACGTGGAGTGCTCTAATTAGATGCAGAGACTCGATTAATGGAGTCTGCTCTGACGCGTCCTATTAAAACGTGAACGATCGTGTCTATAGGCACCCTGGGCTCCTATAGACATGTGGGGAGCCTGCTCCGATGTGCTGGAAATCCAGGGTGTCAGAGGAGACTCGATTAAAGTTTTGAATTAATCTCTCAAATAATTTTTTCTCAGAAAGGGATAAGCGATTAATCGAGTCTGCTGGAGCACGTAAATTGATGCGCTCCAGCCGCCTTCCACGTCACGCGCATCAGTGTCCCCACGCTGAAAAAATGGTGGCAAGGGCACATTGAACTAAAACACGTTCGATGAGCTTCAGTTCAAAGCACCCTGCTGCCATTTTTCAGGGCAGGGATGCTGATACATGTGGGTGTTTTTAATTAGCGCAGCTCACTAATGAAAGCGCCTGGTGCCGTGTCCTGGAGCATGTATAAAAATGCCCCCTAGGTTTGCTGAGAGCCCCAACACCAGGAAAGCAGTGTTGCTGGTGGCATAACACATTTCAGTCCTTTAGTCTCACGGGAGGTTAGTGGACCTACCACCAGTGCTTTGCTGCTGTTGCGTACCAGGATAGTTAAGTCAGTAAAGCCCTCCAAGTGCGGCCCTGCCCAAGGCATTGGTTATACTCACATCGTGTATTGAAGGTTTTCCTCCAAGACCTAACAGTTAGGAAGGATGCCATTTTAAAATAAGGAGACTGGAGAACAAACAAGGGGTCTTATTATGCCCCGAGCCAGCCATTCATGTCTGATCCAGTGCCCCCCGTGAGGAGAAACCCTGGATTAAAGCACCTATTTTCGAACATGTGCAAGTCCTATCCAGAAATAAAAGATGCCTTTCCGAGGCACTGGATTTATCCCTTTTGCTGACGGGTGGGCACAGAGAACAGCTTCCCCCAGTTCATTTTGATAGGGCTCGCATTTTTCTGGCTCTACGACATACTTGCATATTTTAGCTTCTGGCTTTTTTCAGCTCCTGAAAAGAGGGACTTTTATTCCAGCTTGGGCTGCTGGTTCTCATTTTTCATTCATGTAATGTGATATAATTAAGCACTATTCTTACAACCCCCCGCCTGCCTGATAATATTAGAAAGATTGGATTTCAAGCAACTCCTCAGAGCTGGCCCATGAAACAGTTTTTACCAAGATATGATTTTATAAATGTGCCACTTTGATATTTGTACTGCACAAGTAATACAACATGATGCTGAAAATAAATTGCCCTGCCGTTCAAAAATTCAGACAGCTATATTTGTATTAAACACAAAAGATAATAGGAAACCCTCTAAACCAAGCCTGTTGTATAATATGGGAGGAAAACCAATATATAGGCTCTAGAGCGTGAAATATTCATCTTTAAAGCCTTAATTCAAGAAAGCTCTTGAGTGCATTCTTAACTCAATCCCCATTCAGGGCAACTTTTAACTTTAAGCAGAAGGTAGGGCAGGGCGGCACCTTATTACAGACTATTTTTTTGCAGAAGGGGATAAGCTTTTATAGACTACAGCCTACTTCATCAGATGCTATGAACTGACTCACCTCTGTGAGGCAGCGGTGCAGAATAGAAAGGAATAAAGTAATTTAAATACAAAAGCTAGGGAAAGGGGGAGGAGAGGAGGGACACTGCTGAGAGAGGTGAAGCCAAATTGAAGAGATCAAAAGGGATAAACAAAACAGTTAATCCACTGGGGGGAACAGGGAGTATAAAAGCTAGTTCAGGTAACAGGAGCTTTTTAAAAAAGACCCTGATATTACTTGGGTCATATAGAGGATGTGTCTATAGCACAAGCCAAAAGGAGATGTACCTACTGCATGCAGACTACTTCCCAAAGAGGAAGGCGTGTACGTGCGTAAGGACGGTGCTACAGAAGCGAAGGGCAGAGCTGACAGGCAGCCTGTACTACTGCTCTGCCCCGCTAAAACCACTTCCAATTCGGGACTACATACATCTGAAGCAGGCGCAGCGCCGTCTGGGCATGGAGGCAGCACAGCCGTGCACGTTACAGTCATGCTGGCGTGTGTGGGGTGCACCTTCAAAGTTTTCATGTCCCACAGCGGTAAACAAA
The DNA here is from genome assembly GCF_052110815.1 of Crocodylus siamensis. NCBI lineage: Eukaryota > Metazoa > Chordata > Crocodylia > Crocodylidae > Crocodylus > Crocodylus siamensis. The sequence goes on along the minus strand of NC_143396.1, from coordinate 283,678,792 downwards.
AATACTTGCCCCGATTAAAGAGTGCTTCCCAAAAGCAAGCAAGTATCCTCTTCTCCGTCGTACTGGGAAAGGAGCTAATGTGGAGAATGATTAATGACTTTCTCTGCAGGGCATTGCCAAATTGCAATTTTGTCAAGAGCCTGACAATATTTGATGGGGTTTATTTCCTCCCCACTACAAATTCCGGGCCCTAGAATTAGGAAACAGCCGCTCCAGCAAAAGCCCTGGGTGGAGATGCAGTTATGCCAGGAAAACTGGGCTGTTGCCATATTCCCTCATGGTTGTGGGAAACAAAATTTGAAAATGTGCCCACAGTGAAAAAACAAAACGAAGCAAAAGCAAAAGCAAATGGCAAGAACCCTCCAGTTGCGACCATTTTTTATTAAATCTCATTATTGTTAGGCCAAGCTCCTGACATTCAGAGGTCAAATATGTGGTTTTTGAAGGCTTTGATTTTGCAGTGCTGCATAGAATGAGCTGTACTACAGCACATCAGCCCATTTTACAGATGGGTTAAGCAGAGATTCAGGAAGGTTACTCCCAAAATGTGTCTGAGGTCAAACAGATCACTGGGGCAGGTTCTGTCTCAACCACTGGCCCAAGGGGAACAACCTTTTTGGCAGGCATGCCACAAATTAGCCCCATAAATTCCCCAAGTGCCACTCCAGTCCCTTTCTGATCCATCTGCTGCTCTGCCTCCTGCTCCCTACTCTGTACTCCCTACCTCATAGTTTGCTCTGTTTTCTGCTTCCTGCCCTGTGACCCCTGCCTCATCTCTTGCTCTGCTTTCTGCCCTATTTGCTGCTGTGCTGCCTGTCTCCTCCCTGGTCTGCCATGTGCCGCACACAGAAGCTGCCCATGTCACTGTGGCACTCGTGCTGCAGGTTGCTCACCCCTGCACTGGACTATGCTGCCCCTAACATTGCACCCAATGTGGAACATTGTGGGATACACAGGGCAGAGGTTGGCACACCTGTGCAAGGCTGCATACAAGTCCTGCTATGACACGGTGCACCCACATTTAGACAGGCACTTGGCTAGGATGATCCTGCCTTCAGCAGGAGGCTGGACTTGCAAGCTCCCTTTCAGCCCTACTTGCCTCTGATCCTATGGATCTTGAATACCCTGTCCCAGGTTGGTCATATCAGCTCGAAAAGCTCCTGTCGAATTAGAAAAACTACAGAGAAGGGCAACAGAGATGACCAGGGCCGTGGAATGGCTTTCATATAAGGAGAGACTGAAAAATCCTGGACTCTTTCACAGCAGTTACCTCTTTTCCCAAACGGAAGACTTACAAAATCAAAAATATTGTGGAAGAAGTGAATAGGTAAGTATCTCATAGCACGCAAAGTGTCCAGTGAAATGATGGGCAACAAAAGGGAGTGCTTTTTCATGCAGCACATAACTAACTCATGGCACCCCGATGCTGAGTGTGGTGAAGGCCCATATTAGACGAGTGAACAGAGGATGGGTCCACCTGGGGCTATTACAACAGTCATAAATGCAGCATCCAGCTCAGAGAGGCCCTAGCCCGATGCCTGCAGGTGCCTGGGGGGTCTGGCAGGGCATGAGTCACCCCACGCATGCCCCGGTTCTCATACTACCCCGCTAAAGCATCCTTGTGTTGCCACTGTGAGAGACAGGGTACTGGGCTAGATGCGCCCTGGGTCTGACCCAGCACAGCAGCCCTAATTTTTTTATTCTGGCCAAGCCGAGTTCCAGGCAGGACCTGAGGTGGAGGGGGCAAAAACATGGCTTTATATCACTTTTGTAGCCTCTTTATCCCATAGCCTGGAATAAGTGAGGGAACAAAACTATCCCTGTATTAATTGGAGCAGCCCAGAGATTGCTCCAGCCATCCCCTTGCTGCAGTCATTTGTTATGAACCAAGGCAGAGTCCCAGAATAGAAAGAGCGCGTGCTCCAGCCACAGCCCCTTCTTCCCTCGATGTGCCCTCTCACACTTACTCCCCCAAGCCCTGTACAGAGTCGGCATGTGAGCAACACGGGGCCGAACCGGGCTGTTCTGGTGGCCGTTCGCTGCCTGGAGAATCAGACACCAGCACGCAAGGCCACCGCAGAGTCCAGGGTACAGTGCTAGATTTCGAGCCTTACGTTCTTACCCTGCAGGTTCCCTAGTTGAGCACAGCCAGCATCTGTTTTCAAACAGGCCCCGGGGTGTTCAGACACATGACTCAACCGTGACCCTGACAGTCACCATTCACCGTGAGTCACGTAGAGGCTATTCCCCTCTGTTTCCTGCTCCTTGCTCTCCCATTCCCATCTAGCCGTGCTGTAGCTGCTGAATATTAATAAAGCACAGAGAGCTCAGTGGACATCAGGTTGGAAAGTTCCTGCTGCCTTAAAGGCTGGGAAGAAACCCAGCTCAGCCGCGGGGCGCGAGAGCCCCCTGGGCGACCATCTGACCATTCGTACTCCTCCGCACAGCTGCCGCTTTCTCGGGCACTGCTGCACTGACCTGAGAGGATCAGCGTGAATTTGGGGACATTAACAAAAAGGAGAGAGAGTTGGCTCAATGCTCCTCATCAACCACAAAGTCACATGGCCACAGAATAGTAGTTGTGTGAGCCGGGGTGTGATCTATCTGTGTTGTCTGAACAAATGACAGCAAAACCCTGGGCTGTCCTGCCAGGGAGCGGTGGGGGGGCTCTTGTTATGGGCTACCTCGGGAACACGGGCAACCACCACGTTGCGCGGAGACGCGCCAGGAGGCCAATGCGCTGTACTCCTTGCAGCCTTTAGTTAATGAGAGCCCAAACCTGGTGCACACAGGGATAAATGAAGCTTGTTCTAATCTAATCAAAGAGCTGTTTTATAGGGCTTAATTTTGCCGAATTCTCAGCATTCTTCTGCCTCCTCTCTCAGACACCCACCAGGAAACAACAGCAGCTTCACAGTCCTGCGCTGAAAACCCACTGGGATTACAGCCATTCCCTGCAACTGAGCAAACAAATCCTCTGAAACCCCCATGCATTTCACATTAAGCACAGTGTATCAAATTAAAAATGCAGTCATTAAGTTAATGGTTTTCCCAGGTTTAAGGTTGAGACCCGAGCACAGATCCATCTCTCTAAGCACCTCAGCTGGTGTTTACTGAGTTTTTGGAGAGCTTGTTTAGCTATTATGCAGCACATGAGGTGCTTTGCTGTACTCTTTAAACATAAGTGTCCAATTAAGGAGGGGGCTAATTAAACCATTTATCTAGCGCCAAATGCAAGCTAGGACTGTAACTCAGGGGCTCCCTGCACTGCCATCACTGTTCGGGCACACAGCACAGATATACCCAAGCTAGCTCAGCTACCTGGAGCAGTCTGGCTGTGGCAGCATGGACCTCAGTGCAGACTAATTACCTAGGCAGACAAGGTTCTTTGGGTAAATCTGATCTCTTTTATGAGACCAAAGAAAAATTCTCCTTTGCAAACTTTTGGGCAAAGGCATCCTTCTTCAAGCAAACTACCCAAGTATCTACCCTGCGTCCTGGGCAGGTCTGTAGTCCATACCAAGCTCCATGGTGCTGCAATCCATTTGGTCCAGGTACCAGGTTTTGCTAGGTTATAAAACAAGATCATATGTGTCTATGGCACATAGCAAGTGACTGTAGCATAGATAACCTTATGACATATTTACTGTCTCCATGTTATGGAGCAGTCTTTGCTTGGAACTTGCAATTGCTTTGGTAAGTTTGCTGTGGAAGTGCATTTATCCAAATAGGCCAGCTGTGCAATACTGTTGGCTCTAACTCCCATGGACTTGCTCTCTCAAGATTAGTAATGCCATGAGAAAATAAGATGATGGAAATGGAAGTACATTTTAAACCCAGAGGATGGAACAAGTTACTAAGGGAGCAGTGTTGCCAACCCAAGAAAAAAATGCTACTGACAAGTTGCAAGCTTCTTACTGACAGCCCAACTTTTTTTACTGATACATGTTTTTACTGATATATGTTTTACAGATTGTAAATGTAACTCTCCTGACAGGTTATGCCCTACTGCCAGACCCCAGTTAGGAAGGCTGGGTTCAAATTTAGTGGTTTAACATCAACAATAGTAAAAAAGCAAAAATAGTTTTGTCCGTAAAAAGTTTTCATTAAAAATTTTTTCTTGGGTTGGTAACCCTGGTTGACTGCAGTGATGGTTTTACATTGTGCTGCTCCCTGCCACTAGGGACCCCCTATTCACCCCTCATACCCTGATACCCCCAATCGCATCTTGCACCATGCTATCTCTCCACCCACTCCTGAGCCTTACTTCTACCAGCCCCGCTGCCCACTTCCTGGCTTGGACCCCCAAAGAAGTCTACCTGCAATTCAGCAGCATCTCAGGCGGCCTGGGACACAGCAACAGCAGCACATGGCTGAGAGAACACTCCCTGCAGAATGCTGCATGCTCATTTGGGCTAGGGACAGAAGTTACACATAAACCAGTTTAAGTGATCAGAAACTGGTTTAAACTTGTAACAGAATAGCAGTTCAGTGCACATAAACCAGTTTCAAAATGGCTGAAACTGGTTTAAGATAAACATGGTTGAACGTCGTATCGGACTTAACTGATTTAGGTCAAACCAGTTTATGAAACTTCTGTCCCAGACCCCTTCCTGGTTCAAGTTAAATCAGAGTCCACCAGCATTTTGCAGCCCTGGGCTCAGCTGGGCTGTCTGCTCCAGCAAGCAGGGATGGCTCTGCCAGACCAGTAAGGGCTCCCTAGCCAGACCAGTAAGGGCTGGCTCACTGTCCCCTCTGCCAGGCAAACCCCTACTGGGGTCTGGAGCCAGGGAGGGAGGTAAAACTTCCCTTCCCCAAAGTACAAAGCTGCCCTGCTCTGCCCTACTTACTTACTGCTCACTGCAGCTGTGGACTACAAATCCCAGAGGCACTTGGAAGCAGAGGAAGTGATAAGCAAACCTGCAGGGTCCTACTGCTGTGATTGTGAACTGCAAGTCCCAGAGACCTCACAGGCAGCAGGAAGAGGAAGCAAACACACAGCTCACACTGGTTTCATGCCAGAGAGCCGTGCTCTGGCCTAAGCCACTGCAGGCATGTGGCTGCATTTCTCAAATCAAGAGTGAATGTCTGTTCATTTGTTTTTTGGTTCAATCTGTGCAGCTTAGACTAACCTGCAAAGTCTGAATCAATTCAGAGTTGGGCTTTTTGATTGCCTGTAGTTAGCCCTGGAGAGCAAATAGTGCCACTGTGGTCTGTCTGTCCACAGAGCTTCAATCAAGCTGCGGCTGCTTTGTGTTTTTATTGTCAGCTGAAATTTTGATTTTTGTTTCATGGACTTTACTGACCATTATTTTTAGACTGGTTTTTTTTTTCTTACTGACAGCTGGCAACCCTGCAATGTATTCTGCATCTTTGGAAATCTGTCCATCCAGATGGGATGCTTTTCTCAAAGTTATCTTCTTAAATTCAACCCTGAGTTGTTGGGTTAAATGAAAGAATCAGAGGGTGAAATTCAGAAGGTCAGACTGGATGACTGCAGTGACCTGATCTTGGCATCAAAATGAATGTTGAAGCTACAGACTCAAAAGCAGACTGGATTAAGAACCTGCGCCTAGTTGTTCCTATTCACTGGCCACCAAGTGGCCTGTGTAGAATGAGCAGGTGGCCTCAACCAGCTCCTAATAGATAGTGCTCTGTATCACAAAGCCCATCCACAACACTGATTAGCATGCTTTCTGGCAGCTCGAAAGGGAAAGCAAGGAGTGGTGAAGGAGCATGGAAACTGAACTTTCTTGCCTCCCATGATGCTAGATGCATTCATTTTGGTGACTCATCTTTTGGAGGCTCTTACCCTTGTCCCTTTGGTATGTCTTCTGTAGATAACAGACTTCAGTGTCTAATGTAGTTAGCTTTCACGAGCAGTAAGCTCACCAAACAAATACTAATAATAATAAAACAAGCATTTGTTTGTTTAGAAAGTGTGGGAGGTGAAAGGTTCTTCAAGTAGGATTTAAAGTGAATACCATTAGCAGGGTATTGTTCATTCAGTTCCTTTATCCATGACACGAGAACAAAATGATTTGATCTAGGTAGAACTTCTGGTTTCATAGCAACAATGAATGGGTTTTTTTGTGGAAATAGAATGCAAATCAGTGTTTCAGTTCATAACTTGTGAGTATTTTATTTCCTGTGCTCTGCAGATAATTTTAAAAATATAATTTAACTGAACAGTCTCCATGAAAATATTCTAGTATAAAAGATATTTGTCATTACTTACCACAGTCCAAAGACAACAGAAGGGTTCCTAAGTGGTTAACCATAATACCTAACTTCTTATGGAGTACTTTTCCTAGGCATATCAAGGTGTAAGGGGCTATGGTTTGGGCAGTTCATCCCAGTAGTTAGGACTGAGGTCTGAAACTAGGATACAAGCAGAGAGTCAGATACCCAATATAGGAGCCAGCTACCAGCTGAGATTCAGGAGCCAAAGTCAGCAACTGGGACATGAGCTGAGGGTCAGGAGACAGAAAATGAATCATAGGCCTGCAAAGGTGCTTGGAATAACAGCCGGAGGCTTCGGTGTTTACCAGCCAGGGACCAACAGCAGATGCTACTCGAGAGCTACCCTAGAGCCAGTCCCACTGGGTGATCATACTCATGGCTAATTAGTCGGTTGATGGTTCATGGGCCTTGGCAGGCAGGAACTCTGGCCCCGGCTCACCCTGGCACAAGGTGCTTTACAGAAGAAGTAGGCATCACTGTCCCTGCTTTACTGAGCACAGGGCAGTGAAGTGAATTGTCCAAGGTCACCCAGAAGGTTGGTGGCTACAGGAATAAGACCCAAGTCTCCCTAGTCCCAGTCTGGCATTTAGCCACTTGAAGACACAGGCTGGTAAGAAGATACAGGGTAAAATTTGCAGGAGTAGTGCCCAAGTGACTGGGGAGCCTAAATTCCATTTTTAAAAGCAAGTTGGAAGTCCAAGTGCCCTTAAAAGTCACGTTCTTGCAGGTTTATCTCCGTGCACGAGCACTTCCGCATGGCTCTTTGCCACCTTCTGGAACAGGCATCATGAGAAACGCCCTTTATGCCCAGGGCATTCCCCCAAGGAAGGTGCTGAAGTGCCACAGATCATGTCCTGTTTGTCACCAGTCTCCAATCACTAGCAGTCCTTACAATCAACCTATTTGGATCTGCTTTTTTTCAGCTTCTCCACCATTTCCTCTCCCTAGTGGCCTATTTGCAGTAGAGATCAAAGACAAGAACTGCTGTAAGATACAAAAGCCTCTTGAAATATTTAAAAGTTGGCTGGGAACAAGCTCGATCTGTCAGGAAAACACACTCAGTGACTCAAGGCTTTTCCTGCAACACTAGGCTGGGACTCACAGGTGACGGCCTATCTCTGCCACAAGCTCCTCGTGCAGCCTCTTGGGCAAATCACCCTCCCCACTGGTAAATGGGAGATAATGATACTCCGAAACCAGCCAGTTCCATGGGGTTTTGTGAAGGTCTGCAGTGCAACCACTCTATATACCCTCACATACTGGCTAGACTCTCCTATTTTCCCATGGCCTGCACAGCAGCAGGCAATCAGAGGCGCGCCTTGTGCTAGCAGATGTAGTGGGCAGAGCCCTCTACCTTCAACACCTGCAGGTGTACGCAGAGCAGGCGTAGACAGAGAGCTAGAGCTCCTGCCCCTGCAGGCCAGAGTAGTTGGTATTAATGGGCCTGTAGTGTGGCAGCGTCAACCGTGTGGTGCAAAACCGTGTGGTATTTGGAATTTCCCATAGGGTGGCATGTGACTGGGGCAGGCATGAGCGGGTTAGAGAATGAACTGTGGAGGATTAAGCAGCCTGGAGGCACCGGGACCGTGCATCAGGCCATTTGAGGGGCTGAATGAGCCAAGCCATGTTCTGTGCATAGGGGTTGCAGAACTTGCATGGAGGAGATGAGAGAACAGGAAAAGGAAAGGAAAACAGGGAATGAGGGGAAAATTAGAAGACGGTCCCCTCCCTTCCTCTCCCCCCACTCAGTCTTTCCCACCTCGGCTACAGTCACTGCTCCTCTGCATCCATTCCTCTCCTGATCCACTCTCTCCATGTCTTCCTTATTATATTAAAGGAGGCTACCACAGGAGTGCTCAACCCCGGGCCAATGCAGGGGCCGATCTGAGCATATGGGGCTGGATCATTGGGCTAGTGTGATTCAGGCATACTAGTTTCATCTCCTTCTACGAACAGGCCTCTCGCCACCTGAACATGGGAGAGAAGGTTGACCTAGACCTCCAAAAGGCTTTTGATCAATATCCTTGTGGAAAAATTGGAAGATTGTGGGCTTAACTGCTCAACAGTTCAGTGGGTGGAAAACTGGCTGCATGGTAGGACCCAGAGAGTTCTCATGAATGGATCGGTGTCGTCCTGGTGAGAAGTGGCCAGTGGTGTCCCTTAGGGGTCTGTGTTTGGACCGGTGCCTTTGAACATCTTTATCAATTATTTGAACGTGGGAGTAAAAAGCTTGCTGGCCAAGTCTGCGGATGACACGAAGTCGCCCGCAAATGTGGTCATGCCAGAAGATAGGTTGCGGATCGAGGTGGACCTGGACAAGCTGGAGACTTGGGTGGACCGGAACCAGATGAACTTCAACACTCAGAAGTGGAAGGTGCTCCATCTGGGGGCAAACAATCCCCAACATACCTGCAGGCTCGGCTGTGACAATTTGACTTGCACCACGGCCGAAAGGGACCTAGGGGTGGTGATCGACCATCGCATGAACATGAGCCGGCAGTGAGATGCTGTGGCCATCAGGGCAAACAACACGCTGGCATGCATTAACCGTTAAATCTCACCCAAAACTAAGGGAGTGATACTCCCACTATACTCAGCACTGGTGAGACCGCAGCTGGAGCACTGCATCCAGTTCTGGGCGAGGCACTTCAACAAGGACATGGAAAAACTTGAGAGGGTCCAGAGAAGAGCCACCCATATGATCAGGGGCTTGCAAGACATGCCATATGAGGACAGGCCGAGGGGAGTACATCAGGAACTCGGTGAACAGCTGTTCACCAGGACACCCTTGGGGAAGACCAGGACCAGTGGATACAAACTCCTGGAAAGCCGCTTCAGGCTCAATTCAAGGAAAAACTCCTTCACAGCCAGGGTGTCCAGACAGTGGAATAAACTCCCTCCAGTGGTGGTGCAGTCACCTACCCTGGCAATCTTCAAAAGGAGACTGGACAGACACCTCGCCATGATCACTTGACCCCAGTTGTCTTTTCCTGCCTAGTGCAGAAGGACTGGACCCAATGATCTACAAAGTCCCTTCTGGGCCCTAACATTTATGAATCTATGGTGGGCTACATTGCACAAGCAAGTGGTGTGGCTAGCATGAAGTCTAGCTGCCTTTGACTCTTAGCCTAATTGACCAAGCCCAGAGCAAAGCTCAAACTCACACAACCCAACACACTTGCTCAACTGTTCTACCAACGTGTCCCATGGATATAAGTGGCCGGAACAAGGCATTTCTATCCCGTGGGGAATTCTGACATTTCAGCATTTCTTTTCATTTGGAATCAGTGGAAACCTTAAAAAAACCCTGCATATTTTCTGTGAAGAAAAATTCAGTTTGGAAACCCTGGAATGTTAGGCTTTGATAATGTTGGAAACATTATAAAATATAAAACATTAAATAAAATATTAAAGAACATATAAATACATAATGTTAAAGCTATAAATACATAATGCTAAAGCTAATCATTTGCTACATTATTTACCTTAATGTTAAACAAATATTTATTATGTGACTAGGTTATTTAATAGTCAAATGGATCGTTTTATGTAAAGGCACAATGAAATTAAGAGAAATTATACAGCCAAAATTAAATAAGAAAATCAGAACGATTCATTTTGATTTTCTCCCATGGAAAAATCAAACTCAGCTTATTCCTGTGAGAAATTCACATTTCAGCCACATTGCCTGTCCTAATGGGAAACTGCTCCAATCAAAATTTTTCTGCATATGAGTTTATATGGACAACCCCTCTCACTGGCATGCTTCCCACCTGTAGGGAGAGGAACTAGACTTCCTTACTCCATCAGCAAACCTTGGAATTAACTGGATTTTATTGCTGATGTAAATTTGCATGTTTACACCATTTTAAATATGGATTAATTCATATTCTGCTCTTTTGGTTGGAAGCTGCAAGCAGTTGTACACTCCCCCCATCTCAGTTTTGTCTCTCTCATCTACATAGATTATAAGATCCTAGGACAGGGATTGGCTCTTACCTTATGGCTCTAGACAGATGTTCATTTGTCTCAGGATAAAATATCTCAGGTCAATGTGCAATGGATCAGACAGCCATGTCTACTGCCCCAGGATAAACCCATGTCCATTGTCCTCAGGAGGTCATCTAGCTCCAAACCCTTCTCAAAGCAGGACCTTCCCCAACTATATCGTTCCATCCAGGCCTTTGTCAACCTGGGTCTTAAAAACCCCAAGGACGGAGAGTCCACCATCTCTCTGGGTACCCTGTTCCAGCGCTTTACCACCCTTCTAGTGAGAAAGGTTTTTCCTGATCTCTAACCTAAACCTCCCTTGCTGCAACTTGAGCCCATTGCTCCTTGTTCCATCACCTGCCACCACTGAGAACAGTCCAGCTCCATCGTCCTTGGTACCACCCTTCAAGGAGTTGAAGGCTACTATTAGATCCCCTATCTGTCTTCTCTTCTCTAGACTAAATAAGCCCAGTTCGTAGATTCATAGGTTCATAGATGCTAGGGTCAGAAGGGACCTCAAGTTCTTTCAGCCTCTCCTCATTAGTCGTGTCCCCCGGCCCCCTCACCATTTTTGTTACTCTTCACTGGACTCACTCCAATTTGTCCATATCCTTTCTGTAGTGGGGGATGGGGGGGGCACAAAACTGGACACAGCACTCCAGATGTGGCCTCACCGGTGCTGAATCAAGGGGAAGAATCACTTCCCTTGACACTTTCTAGCAACACACCTACCAGTGCAGCCCAGGATGCCATTAGCCTTCTTGGCAATGAGGGCACACTGCTGGCTCATATTCAGCTCATTGTGCACTGTAACCCCCAGGTCCTTTTCTGCAGAGCTGCTGCCCAGCCAGTCACCCCCAGCCTGTACCCGGTGCATGGGATCGCTCTGTCCTAAGTGCAGGGCTTTGCACTTGTCCTTGTTGAAACTCATGAGATTTCTTCTGGCCCAATCCTCCAATTTCTTTAGGTCACTGAATCCTAGCCCTACCCTCCAGCATATCTACTACTCCCCAGAGCTTGGTGTCATCTGCAAACCTGCTGAGGATGCACTCTATGCCTTCCAGGTCATTGATGAAGATACTGAAGAAAACTGGCCCCAAAACTGACTTCACTTGATACGACCTGCCAACTAGACATTGAGCCATTGATGATTACTACCTTCTGAGCCTGATGCTCCAGCCAGTTTTCTATCCACCTTACAGTCCATTCATCCAGCCCGTACTTCCTCAGCTTCCTTTGAAAATGTTGTGGAAGACCATAGCAAAAGCCTTGCAGAAGTCAAGGTACACCACATCCACCAGTCTCCCTGCATCCACAGACCCAGTCACCTCATCACAGAAGGCAATCAGGTTGGTCAGGAATGACTTGCGCCTGCTGAATCCATGCTGACTGTCCCTAATCACCTCTTCCCCAAGTGCTTAAAAAGGGATTCCTTGAGTATTTCCTCCATGATTTTTCAAACGTCTGAGGTGAGGCTGACTGGTCTGTAGTTCCCTGGATCTTCCTTTTTCCCTTTCTTAGATATGGGCACGATGTTTGCCCTTCTCTAATCATCTGGGACCTCTCCTGATTGCCATGAGTCTTCAAAGATGATGGCCAGCAGCTCTGCAATCACATCAGCCAACTCCCTCAGCACCCTCAAGTGCATCCCATCCAGCCCATGGACTTGTACATGTCCAGCTTTTCTAAATAGCCCCTAACCTGTTCTTTCACCGCTGAGGGCTGCTCACCTCCTCCCCAAACTGTGCTGCCCAGTGCTGTACTCTGGGAGCTGACCTTGCCTGTGAAGACTGAGGCGAAAAAGGCATTGAGCACTTCAGCCTTTCCTGCATCCTCTGTCATTAAGTTGCCTCCCCCGTTCAGTAAAGGATTCACACTTGCCCTGATCTTCCTCTTGTTACCAATATACTTGTAGAAACCCTTCTTGTTACCCTTCGCATCCCTTGTTAGCTGCAACTCCAATTGTGCTTTGGCCTTCCTGACTTCACCCCACTAGGCCCAAGCTATACTCATACTTCTTCCTAGTTGTTTGTCCAAGTTTCCACATCTTATACACAGCTTCCCTTTTTTAAATTTAGTTTACCAAAGAGTTCCCTGCTAAGCCAAGCTGGGTTTCTGCCACACTTGCTAGTCTTCCTGTGCATCGGGATGGTTTGTCCCTGTGCTGTCAGTAAGGCTTCTTTAAAGTACAGCCAGCTCTCCTGGACTCCTCTCCCCCTCAGACTGGCTTCCCAGGTGATCCTGCCCATCAGTTCCCTGAGTGAATCAAAGTCTGCTTTTCTGAAGTCCAGGGTCCTTAGTCTGCTACTTTCCTTCTGTCCTCAGGAACCTGAGGTCAAATCATCTTGTGGTCACTGCTGCCCAAGTTGCTATCTACTATTTATTACATTCCCCACCAATTCTTCCCTATTTGTGAGCAGTGGGTCAAGAAGAGCATTGCCCCTAGTTGGCTGCTTCAGCACTTGCATGAAGAAGTTGTCCCCAGCACCTTCCCAAAACTTCCTGGATTTCCTGGGCACTGTTGTACTGCCCTCCCAGCAGATGTCAGGGGGACTGAAGCCCCCCATGAGAACCAGGGCCCATGACTGGGAAACTTCTGCAAGTTGTTTGAAGAAAGCCTCATCCACCACTTCCTCCTGGTCTGGTGGTTTACAGCAGACCCCCACCATGACATCACCCTTCTTGCTCTCTTCTCTGACCCTAACCAAGAGGTCACTTTCCTTAATAATGAACAGAGCTATAAATAATCCACATTCACTGTTTTTGACATTGTTGCCTCTAATGGTAATGCAAGATTCTGAAATCCTTAAGCAATAAGGGATGACAATGTAGTTATTACAATGAGTCATTAATTCATAGCACAGGTCTGGCTCAGTAGATAAGGTTGAAGAACAAGCGACTTGAAACACCCACCCTTGGGACGGGAAGAAGTGACACAGAAAGCGCCTGTCCAACTTGTCTTAATGCTGTTTCCATGCAGAAATATGTTTAACATTTCAGAGGAGCGCGAGCAATCACTGTCAGACTGAAGTTTTCCCCAGTCCAGAGTGTCTATATTAGACTATGTGCACCATCCACGTCGTGTCCTCACTACCAGTCCTGCCCACTGACAGGCACCAAGCATCCCTGGGTGGAAGATTTAGTTCATTTTCAATACATGAGGTGCTGGGGCAGGGACTAGGGGAGCTAAAATGAGCTGTGCTCCCCCATGCAGAAACAAAACTCATCCCTACAATAGCTCATGGAGTATGAGGATGGAAATGCACTCTTCCCTTTGCTCCATCCCCTCACCTCAAACTCTCCCTCCTCCCCTGTCAGGACAATGCACGGGAGTCACGGAGGCTAACGCCACTTATCCCCATGGAGCCTCTTCCCACCCAAGCCATCTTACTATCTCCCACTCCACCTATTTAGGCTATGAGCTAGGGCTGGGTCCCGACCCATGGGGCTGCCGCGATGCACAATCCATTTTGTGGGCCCCTGGGTTCATCCAGCATGAGTACAGAACCGCCGAGATGTTTCAGCAGGCACATCAGCACGTCTCTGCCACATCAGAGGTGCTCGATTCCACACCCTCCATCGTACCAGAGACAGGGATATTCCCCTTGCCCAACCTGTGTGAGACTCCTATAGATGAAGTCTCCACCGGAAATACAGCAAGAAGTAAAACTGAAAGGACAAGACGTGGGTGCATAATTAGGCGGCAGCAAGCGTCCTGGCAGACAATTATGGTGATAAAACATGCCATATGCTCAGCTTTCTCTGTAAATCTTCCTGAGCCGGCATCATTACAGAGTATTTTATAACATACGCTAGTCCCTTCTGCTTGCTCCATTACTACCATTTATTGCCAAGTTCCTAATGCTTAAACACAATTAACCTCTCATGTTTCTCTGAAAGGCCTCACAATATGCTGAAAGAAAAAGTAGCATTGATGACCAGTCCTCCAGGAGGAACTATGACTGGGCTACATTTAGGGCAGAGAGTCCTTCAGTGCAAGCTGAATTAAATCAAGATGCTAAGTCATGTGCATGTATGTCAGCCGTCCCCTGGATGCTGTGAAATCCTCATTGCCTTTATTCTTACATGCTAAGGGCACAAGGAGCAGATGCAGCCAAATGTGTCAAACCATCGAGAAGACGAAAAGCAGAGCTCAGCATCAAACCCCTCCTATCATCTACTGTTCTCTGCCCTAGTGCCATTTCTCTTCAAACTTCCTTTTGCTGGGTAGCATAGAGGATCCCAAGTACAATGTACACCCAAGTCAGCATGCAGCTCACACCTTCTGGGGCTAGGAAGAGTATGATTTTTCCTGTTGTCGAGTACTTGTGTGGGAAATACCCTGGACAATGATGGGGCAGAAGGTGACAGGCTTTGTATGAATACACAGCTAGGCAGAAAGCAAGGCTCAGGGAGTCATAGTTTCATAGTAGCTAGGGTCAGGAGGGACCTGAACAAATCATCTAGCCTGACCCCCTGCCAGAGGCAGGAATGAATGCTGGGTTCACAAGACCCCAGGCAGGTGATCATCCAACCTCCTCTTGAATTTGCCCAAGGTAGGGGTGAGGAGCACTTCCCTGGGAAGTTGGTTCCAGATTTTGGCCACCCTAACTATAAAAAACTGCCTTCTGATCTCTAACCTAAACCTATTCTCCATCAGTTTATTACCATTGTTCCTCGTCACCCCAGGTGGTGCTGGGGAGAAAAGGGCTCTACCTATTTGCTGTTGATCTCCCCTGATGAGTTTGTAGGCAGCCACCAGGTCCCCCCCCAGCCTCCTCTTGCTGAGGCTGAACAGGTTCAGGTCCCTCAGTCTCTTCTCATAGGGCCTGTCCTGCTGCCCTCTCACCAAAGAGGTGCCTTCCTCTGAACCTTCTCCAGGCTGGGCACATCCCTTTTAAAGTGCGGCGCCCAGTACTGGGTGCAGTACTCCAACTGCGGCCTGACCAAAGTCGCAGTATCACCTCTCTGGACCAGCTTGAGTTGCATCTTTGGATGCATGACAAGGTATGGCTGGCCTTGCTGGCTGTGGTCTGGCATTGGCGGCTCATGTTCTCCAAGATCCCTTTCTGCCTCTGTGCTATCAAGTAGGGAACTCCCCAGCCTGTATGTATGCTGTGGATTCCTTCTCCCCAGGTGCAGCACCCTGCATTTGTCTACATTGAACCCCATCCTGTTTTCATCTGCCCACTTTTGTAATCTGTCTAAATCTAGTTGCAGCCCCTCTCCCCCTTCAAGTGTGTCCATATCTTAGTGTCATCAGCAAACTTGGACAGCATGCTTTCCACCCCCTCGTCCAAGTCGCTGCTGAAGATGTTGAACAGTGCAGGCCCGAGGACTGAGCCCTGGGGGATCCCACTTCTCACATCTCTCCAGGTTGAGTACAAGCCGTCCACCACTAATCTCTGGGTGCGCCCCATCAGCCAATTTTTTATCCATCCAACTGTGCAGGCATCAGTGCCACAGTCGCTTAATTTATTGATGAGGATGGAGTGAGAGACAGTGTCAAAGGCTGCCTTAAAGTCCAGAAAGACTACGTCCACGGTGACACCATCATCCAAAGATTTAGTCACTTGGTCATAAAAGGCAATCAGGTTGGTCAGGCAGGACCTGCCTTTGATGAACCCATGCTGATTGCCCCTGAGCATGATCTCCCCTGCTGGCCCCCCACAGATGTGCTCCTTCATGATTCTCTCCAAGATCTTCCTGAGCACCGAGGTGAGGCTTTCAGGCCTATAGTTACTTGCGTCCTCCTTCCTCCCTTTCTTGAAAATTGGGACCACATTAGCCAGTTTCCAATCCCCTAGCACCTGGCTAGATGACCACGAATACTCATACAGCCGGGCCAAGGGCTCAGCAATGACACCTGCCAGCTCCCTCAACACCCTTGGGTGGAGAGCATCTGGACCTGCAGATTTAAAAATGTCCAGTCCTTCCAGAAGATACCTAACTACATCTGTGCTGACTGAAGCCCTGACAGAGCTATCCCCAAGATTGTCCCTACCTCTAGTAGGTGGGATATCCCGGTCCCTGTTCAAGGTAACAGGCAAAGAGACTGTTAAAAATATCAGCTTTCTTGTCTGGCATAGCCATAAGATTACTGTTTGTGTCTTGCAGGGGCCCTACATTGCCTGGTGCCCTCTTCTTCCTCCCAACGTACTTGAAAAAGGACTTTTTGTTGTCCTTAATCCTGGACGCTAGCCTGAGCTCCATCTCTGCCTTGGCCTTGCTAATAGACCTCCCACGCTCACGGGCCAAGGAGGAGTACTCTTCCTTGGTGATAGCCCTTCCCTTCCACTGGTTGTACACCCCCCTTTTAGTCCTCAAGCATTGCTGAATGCCCTTGCTGAGCCAAGGGGGTTTCTGAGTACTCTTACCCACCTTGCTTCTCTCAGGGACTGTTATCCTTTGGGCCCGGAGGATTGCCCCCTTAAGGTATGAACATCCCTCATGGATTCCCATCTCCTCTACCTTCTGGGCCCTCAGCGCCTCTTCCACTAGTCTTTCTCATCCTATGCACCATCTCAGGAATCACAATTCCCGGGCTTGAGGAAAGGCATGGCCCGCTCTCTTCATGTGCCCGCTCTCTTCATGTGCCCACACCTGAATATGTTAGGAAAAGGCCAGAAGGAGCTAGTCAGGGTTGGGATCCCAGCCCTGGCCCAGAGTATGTATGATATGAAAGAGAATAACTTAATCTCTCTGCGACTTTTCCATTTGCAAAATACTTCATACACGCTCTATTTAAATGGATGTTACTAACGTTTCCTGCTGCTAAATGATCTTTAATGAATCTATCTTTAGAGCACTCCTGTGGGTTCAAAATCGATTATCTTCTGTCCTGCAGCTAGATAGCGGAAGTATAGAACCTCAAAGGTATTTAGGTGCCTGACTACCTACCTTCAACAGGAGTTAGGAACCCAAATACCTTTACAAATCTGGGTCCAAGAAACACACCTGAAGTCTAAGCTAGAACAGAGCATTCAACCTGCAACTTCCAAGTCCTTACTTAGCATCTTAACCCTTGCACCAAAATTCTTTCTATGCTTTGCAATTTCCTATGCAGGGGCTGTCTCTTAACTATGTGTACGTGCACTATGTATAGTACACCAGGGGTGTGTCTACACAAGATGCTTTACTATGCAGTAGAGCAAATTTCTGTGTAGTAAGCATCACCATCTACATGTGCAGACCCCTACTCTGCAGTAATTTGCAGTAACGCAGCAGCTAATTTGCTACCTGCAAATGCAAGTAGCAAATTAACTGACAAGTAATTAATGCACAGTAAGGCACGTGTAGATGGCTTACCAGGAGCAAATTTGCTCCTGCTCAGCTGAGCAGAAGGGAATGGCAAGCTGCCACCTGGCTGTCCCCATTCGGAGTTCAGTGGCAGAGCCCACCCCGGCAAAGAGTTCCTGCCTCCCACCACCGGACTGCACTCCCAGCAGCTCTGCCAGCCCCATGGAGCACAGCCCGATGGTGGGAGGCAGGCAGAGCCAGAGCTCTGCTCCATGGGGTGGCAGAGCTGACCAGAGTGCCACGCTGGCTCTGCCCACCTCCCACCCAGGCTGCACGCTGATCAGCTCCACTGGAGCACAGCCTGGCGGTGGGAGGCAGAGCGTAGTGCCGGCTCTGTCCCTGATTGGATGATCAAGGCAGGCTGCACGCCAATGGGCTCTGCCAGTGCCACAGAGCACAGCCTGGGTGCAGGCCCCCAGATTTGCACCAGATAACAGGAGGCTGCTGCGTGGGACTGGTGCTGGACTGGCGAACCCGGACAGCGCTTCAAAACGAAACAAAACGACAAAACAAAACACTGTCCCTTCGAAATGGTGAAACGGACATCAAAACAAAACAATGGTGTTTCGCACAGCCCTACTGTCAGACTAATTCTGATACCAGGAAAGATACTACAACAGGTTGACAGACACTTTGTAGGCACCAAGAAGATAATAAGGGTATAAGAAACAACTACCAAGAATTTGTCAAGAACAAGTCGTGCCAAACCAATCTCATTTCCATTTTTGACAGGGTAACTGGCCAAGTAGATAGTGGGGAAGCAGGATGCATGCTATATCTTGACTTAATTAATGTTTTTTCCCACCTGATATACTCATAACCAAAGCAAATTAATATGGTGGTTTCATCTAGACCCAAAGGTGAATGCAGAACTGGTGGAGAAACCATACGTCGAAGTAGCTATCAGTGGTCTACTATCAAATTGGGAGGGCATTTCAAGTTGGACCATGGGCCCAACTCTAACTTAGATAATACAGTAGCCAGCATATTATAAAGACTGCCAATGACACTGAGCTGGGAGGAACTGTGGGCACTATGGAGAACAGGATTACCGTTCAAATAGATTGTAATGAATTGGTGAAATAATTCAGCATGAACCAAATTAAAATCAGTAAAGAAAAGTGCCAATGCTACAGGAAATGCACACATCCAAAGCTGGGGATAACTGCTGAGGGAGCAGTGCTCTAAAAGGAGGATTTGGGAGTTCCAGTGGACCACAAACTGAATGCATGACAACAGTGCAATTCTGTGGCAAAACAGGCACACCTCATCTGGAGTCCTATTAACAGGAAACTCATAAATAAGATATAGGAGGCCATTATTCTGCTCTACTTGGCTTCGGTGAGGTCTCAGCTGAAATACTGCATCCAATTTTGGGTGCCACATATTAAAAGAGATGTGGATTCAGAGAAGAGCAGCTAGGATGCTAAGAGGTTTGGAAAATGTGGCCTATAAGGAAAGACTAGAGAAGAACTGAGCTTGTTTTGTCTAGAAAGAAGACTCTGAGGGCAGGGGAGGGCAGGGATAATCTTCCAATGTGTAAGAGGTTGTTCTAAAGATAACAACAATCAATTGTTCTCCACTGGGGACAGGGCAAGATGAAAATCTGCTCAATTTGCAGCTAGGGTGATTTAAGTTAGATACTGGAAAAATATTTCTGGCTTTAAGGATAATTAAGCCCTGGATAAGACTGCTTACAAGGGCTGCACCTTCCTTGAATGTATTAAGAACTAATTAGAGCAATGATCCTCAACTGGGGTGTCACAGCATCCTGGGGTGCTCTGGAGTATTTCTGAGGGTGCCACAGGGTGCTATGAAATGTTAACACTTTTAGGTATATACAAGATAATTCACAACCCAGAGATTTCAAATAGGAATCCATGGTGTTGAATACATTCTACCCTGTTATGGTCTTTCTGAGTCCTTTGCAACAGCAAAATG
Organism: Crocodylus siamensis; assembly: GCF_052110815.1. Lineage (NCBI taxonomy): Eukaryota > Metazoa > Chordata > Crocodylia > Crocodylidae > Crocodylus > Crocodylus siamensis. The sequence goes on along the minus strand of NC_143396.1, from coordinate 283,659,319 downwards.
GCTCTATTATTTTTCCATAGTCAAAAAATAAGTGAAAACCTAAGAACTGGCACTTTCCAAGAGGTACCTTGAGTTTAACAAGAGCTACCTCAGGTCTAAAATGGTTGAGAGCCCTGGATTTGAGAAACCTCTGCTGGGTATGCTTCACGTGTATGCGATCACACCTCAATGCCTCATCTTCCAAGCTGACCACCATGGTGTCACTGTTGACTGTCACTGTTATTTTCCATAGCCCATCTCCTACAAAGTCCTGTTGCTCACTTCCCTGTTGTCTACATCTTGGTCACCACGCAGCATGGTTATTCTAAAATCCTTCTCTCCTTTTCTCAGGGCTATCCAGAATGCCTCAACAGCCATTTCATTATGCTATCAGCCTCCTTGAATCCCTGTATTGGCTTAATAGTGCTTCCTACATCACAGTCAAGCATGCCATTTGGTCCTTCACAGATAGACGTGGTTGCTCAGTAAAAAGGAGTTCCTGTGTGGTTCAGAAGAGCAGCACAAATGAGAAGAACCTGTCCTACCTAAACCTCTCCCACAGGACAAGGAGACTAGCTGTAGTATCCTGAAAGAAAGAGGGGGGGCAGATAGGAGGAGGTCACTGCCAGCCAGTGCCCCGCCGTTGAGCGAGTCGCAGGCTCTTCTCCGCTGTCAACATCTTCCCCCACAGGCAGCACATCTACATGGCCTTAGAAACTGTGTTTCAGTGGAAAGCTGAGCCTCTTTAGCAATGCAGAAGAGGAATTCCTTTCATACAGTGAAGATAGATCACATATTTTCACTGGGTGGTGCTTACTATAGAATAAAATTAATACTGAAACATAAATCTATGTATGCTACAGATACCAGAGAAGTTGTGCCAAAGGAATTCAAGATCCTGGCTACATACTTTAGGACAAATGTGACATAGGGCATGTCTACACATGCAAATTCTCCAGGGAGGATTTACTTTAGAGTAATTTACTCCCTAGAGCACCAGTGGGCAAAATACGGCCCACAGGCAAAATATGGCCCACGGGCCGGATCCAGCCCACCAGACCATTCTATCCAGCCCGCGGGGTCCCTACCAAATTTAGAAAATGTTGACAGGAGCGAAGGCAGTAGGACACAGGGGAAGTCAGCAGGACTCACCAGCAAGACAATGGGGTTTAGGGGGCGGGACTCTGGTCACAAGATGGCAACCACAGGGTGGGGCACCTCTCAAGGGGCGGGGCTACCAATGCAGCCCTTGACAGCTTGCCAAAACTCAGTAAGCAGCCCTCCGTTCAAAATAATTGCCCGCCCCTGCTCCACAGCAAACCCACCCTGGGCAGACATCTACATGTGCAGGGAAGCAGGAGCAGATTTGCTGCTCATGGCAGCAGCCTACTCCCACCCCCACCAGCCCTGCACCGACCCCCAACAGCAGCCAGAAGGAGTTCTAGGGCCAGCAGACAGCTGTCTCCTGACAGGGCCTGGAAGATTGCTCCCTGTCCCCAGGAGCTACCTGCTGCCAGGAACGGCCCTGCCACTGGAGCTTGGGTGGGGACAATGGCCCCCTGCCGGGGTAGTAGGGAGCTCCCAGCTCCTGCTTTGGGATCATGGAGTGGGGGCTGGGAGCTCCCTGCTGCTAGGGCAGGGGGACACTGTCCCCGCCCAGGCTCCAATGCTGGAGCCTGCCCCAGCAGCAGGCAGCTCCTGGGGGCAAGGAGCAATTTCCTGCCCCCTGCTGCCCATCTTACCGAGACCACATTTGCTCTTGATCAGCTGTCTACACATGCCATAGTGTGCAGTAATTACTCCTGAGTAAATCTGCTACTTGTATTTACAGGCAGCAAATTTACTCACAATTGAAAACAACAGTAAGCATCTGCAAATGTAGGCAGTGATGCTTACTGCACAGTAATTTGCTCTAATCTCAAGTAAAGTATTTTGTCTAGATGCACCCACACAGTAGTAAACAGGACTTTGGTTTAATTTTCTGGATCCTCATGATGTAGGTTGGCATAACTGCACTGGCCTCAGTAAGTCCAGAACTATTCGCTTCACTGGAAGACCTGCCCCATGTGTCTGTTCAGTTAGGGTATACGACATCTATATTGCATCCAAAGATTAAAATGATAGTCATTAACCATAATTAGTTTTGTGGCCTTCCTAGTGTCATGTGCTCTCTCTTATTGAGGCCACAAAATATCTATTTTTCCTTCTGTATCCTCTAAAGAAAAAAAAGGCACAAAATCTCTTTTAAACACTTTCAAAGGGCGGGGGGGAATGCTATTGTGCTAGAGCTCTGCGTGCCAAATTTCTTCCTGAAGCTGCTTCAAAATGACAGAGTGAAACAATGCCGCCAAAAGTGACTCTTAACTAGAGTGCTGTGAAAGTGACACTACAATTTATCATGCATCTACAAAGGAAATCAAGAGAAAAGTCATCTGGGTGGTTGGGGTTTTGTTGTCTTACAAATTACATGCCTTTTTTTCCCCTTTGCTCAGAATCACGCAACAAAACATGGTGTTTACTTACTATTAATTGGCATCTTTTAGATGTCTGCCATCCTCCCATCCCCTCCAATCCTCTCAAAGAATAGAACTGGGTCCTTTTATGGTTCACGCTGATACGGCTGCATCTTACTGAAAGACAGCAATACCTAAATCCTCCAAATCAGCCTTGGAGTCAGGTTCATAAAGAGCCTGAGCCCAAACTGCCTTGTCGTGTCTTGTCGCCCAGCTGTAAGGGCTGGACTATTGCACGAACATGCTAATTCTCACAGAACGTGCAGAACAAATGGGATGCCAACCTCCATAATGGGTATTTGAAAGAGGAAGTGTGCAAGAGAGGGTATGACTCAGGACAAGGAACTCGAGATGGAAAAACACCATATCCAATAACCAGCCAGCTCAGATTTTGCTTACAGTGACCAGCCTTATCACCCGCTCCTTATTTTAGGAACAAGTTTATCTCCAATTGCACAGAAGAAAGTTCATTCCACTCCATATTGCACGTGTCAGCAATTTGCTCGTGTGCCCTCCCGTAGTGTTTTTGTCCTGTCTTTGGGTCACAGCCATTTGAGAGGAGCCACGGTGACCGAATGTCATGCGTTCAATGGCTACAGAGACCGACGACTGCAGTCTGTTTCCTACAAAAGAGAAAGAAGCACGGCCATCACTGGCATCCATGTGGCTAGTCACAATGGCAGGAAGCCAAGGATACAGCAAGCCCACTCATCTTTAGGGCTGAGGTGATTGCTGAGACAATGTGGGGAGGCTTGCAGGCAATTCTGAAGCCCATGTGCTGAAGTAGGCATCGTAGGAACCTTGCTGACTTGCACAACAGATCCCTTATGTCCCAACCAAATGCCATCCCCTTGCACACACGGCTACACACTCAGGATTCCAGTAACAACACTGCTCTTGGCAAACCTTGTCCTCCTTTGGCTGCACTTCTCTCAGGACTCAGCTACAGCATCCCTGCTTCCCCAAGCCCTAAGCATGGATGTTGTCCAAACGAGGAATATTTACTGGGACAACAGTTAGAGCAAGTTCCACGACTGTCGCTCTGAGCAATGAGCAGGGCTAGCACAACTCCACTCATTTGACTTGTGAAGGCGCTGGGCTTCCTTGCTGAGGGTTTCGAAATTCAAGGTGCTTGTTGCAAATTAATTTTTTAAAAATCACGTCCAAGCAGATGGTTTGGCTAGATCTTCACAGTAGCTCTCACCCTGCCTCGCTTTGGCTGCACTCGTGCACATAGGAGGGAAGCCACACACTGACAGGTAGAGGAAACTCATAATGAGGGACATATTTTTGTTTCTGTATCTTTGCTTGAAGTTCATATAGCTACCAAAAGCAGGTTGGTGTCAGAAACACTGCTGACGCACAACCGCACCATTCTCAGGTGGAAAAGGAGGAAACGCGACCCATCAAAGAGGCCATTTTTCCCCCCTCCCAGTAGGAAGCGTTTCTCCTCCCTTTCCTGGAGCGGCCCATTCTAGGTTAGAAAAATATGTTTTCAGTTGTGCTCTACTCGCATCAAATACCACGGTGCCACCATATCGCAAAGCTGGGGGCAGGCATGTTTTCCACTCTGTTTTGTGTTTTAAGGGCTTGTGATCCCAGCATCCATCATACAGCAAACAGCTGAAATGCAAACAACTACCAGAAACCTTGACTCCCTGAACTGCATGATTTAGTGCAATCTGGGAAACCATCTTCAAGAAGTCTGGCAGTGCTGAGAAGGAGGCAGATCATGGTCCATTTTTTGCCCTTCTCTTGGTCTCTCCACTATTTAAGGGATCTGGCTTTGTGTCAGTGCTGAACATGGGCCAGCGGGCCTGGCGGGCCAGTCTGGGATGGGGTACAACCCAGTCTGCATTGTATCTTTTGCCAGCAGTGCACTGGCCGTCGGCTTTCCCATGCTTTGCTCTGAGACTGGTCTTTGCCCCATGCAATGCCCGTACCTCAGCTTCTCACAGACGTTCCCAGGGAAACTCAAGCTGGTAGCTTCTCCGGTCCTTACACTGCTGCGTGCAGCCTGTGCCAGACCAATCACACCACCACAAAATAAGCATCTTAAGTATAGTATCTAATGAACTGGTCTCTTAATTCGTGCTGAAGTTTGAGACTCAGAGGGTTAGAGGTTCAATTCATGGAAACAGCCTGAAGTACAACTAGTTTCCCAAAACTTATCTGAACTTTCAATCAACCTCTTTGGTGTGGAAATGCAAGGCTGCCTGCCTCTCTCGGGAGAGTCTTTGCCATTTTTGAATCCAGTGAGGTCTGCAGTATCAGGAGGAGAAACAACTTTTCTTGTGGTGCTTTTGGCCTTTGGCTTTCACTTGGCTTGAAAGAGCTCAAGTTTCAGATGGCGCTTTGAATGTTTTCAAGGTAGGGTTTCACAGTTTAAACACAGAAGCTGAGGCTTCCTGAGTGCTTATCCCAGCTCAAATATTGGTCCTTTCCATGCTCCCACTGGTTCAGGGGCCTGATCCTCAGCCTGCCAGTCTCTGAGGATGTGGACACATGACACATCTGCTCCAGAGTTATTTGCTTTGGATTTTACTCCTGAGTAAAAGGACACTGGTGTCCACAGCAGCCACATGAAAGTAGCTGTCAACCATGGGTGCTATCACAGCACCTTGCCATTATGTGACAAGAGAGCCACTCCTTTGCGTTGAGAAACAGCTACTCTGAGATGAGGCTGATTCAAGCTGTAGGCACAGTGGTATAATTTAAACCCATGTATAGCTACTCCTCACTTTCAGAGGAGCCCCTTTGCCCTAGAAAGGAGTGACCCATGCCAGGGTAAGGCTGTACATCATGCAACCTCTACAATTACCCCAGAGTCAAATAGCTCTGGAGTAAACATGATGTGCGTCTACACCCTGCGTTCCAGATTCAGCGTCTTTTCAATGGGGAATGATAGCTGGGCCGTTTGTAGTATCTGTGTATGTAAATTGCTTTGAAGATGGCAAATATCAATTGCTGCTTCACATTCAGACTGCAGAAACACCCCGAGGGGTCCACCAGAAGGGAGACCCACTGCACCAGGCTCTGTTCGCATACACAGTAAGCGGTACTATCCCATTCAGAAGAACCTGGCCTTGCCCACCCTTGCTGGAAATATCTCCTTCTCCTACATCTGAGATTGAATTCAGGCACTGAAAGCCCGAATGAAGAATTTGCACATAATCTCAGTGTACCAAGCTCCCCACAAACAGGAGGTAGTCTACCATCTGCACAGTGAGACTACAGGGCTTTTCCTGAAATTAAAATCTGTGCCTTAGTATATTCCAGCGACAAAACAAAACCACCTCAGGTCAGTGTTTTAGTCGTTTAGCATTTACTGGCATGCAGTATTTCTGCTGTTGTTTCTAACAGGCAATTTTCTACCTTTGCTGTTGTTTAGAACGCCAGGAGATTAACAATCGCCCTCTCGGGTCTGCAAACCCTCCCTTTACTGCTGAAACTAATTACACAGTTAACCACTAATGCTGCATGAGGAGGGTTAATGAGCTGCTACGTGGCAGACTCTCTCTCTCTCATATAAAGCATCCAGTTATACAATAAGCAGGACCAACAGAAAGGTTTTCTTCCACAACAGTCTGTCTCCCGAGGTATTTAAAATACCAGTGAGGAAGGAGAGAGTGTCTGTTCAGAGGTGCCTCTCCCTCTGCCGACTGCACCTGTTGTTCAGAACAGGAAGAATGAAAGAGGCAGCAAATGAAAGGGTGGCCCGTCATCTTTTCCCTCCCAGAAGCAGTGCAAGCTTTAAGGAATCAATATTGTTACAGCCCTTTTTGAGCTCCTCTGATGGCAACGAGCTGTTATCTGTGCCTTATCCTCCCCTCCCAGGATTCGGGGTTTATATCGTCCCATTTTCGACCACTTTCTGCGCTCTGTAAATTATCATGACACGTTCCTCGCGGGACTCGCACTGCCTCCTGTGTTCTTATTACGACTATTTATTACGTGCATTGCGCCAAGAGTTGTACCAATACGTTATCAGAAACGTTTCCAGACCAGCATTTGATATCATTATGAATTAGAGGTATTATAGCCATGCCTGTGAGAGAGACCAGGGAGAATCGGGGTTCTGCTGTGCTGGGTGTTGCATACGATTAGGCCAGGCAGTGTCCCAGATGTAACTGTGCCCCCTCATCAATACAGACCACACCATCGCTGGACTAAATAACATGGATTATAACATCTGAGGATCATTCACTTACACCGCTACCACCATCATATAGGCTATCACCTGCTTACAGTGCTCCTCTGTTGTCTCTATTGGACAGGCGTGGCAGTCTCTCTGTGAAAGCATGAAGGGAGACCAATCTGACATCAGCTCCAAAAAGACATAAAAGCCTGGGGCAGAACATTTTAACCTCCCTCAATGCTTCATCCATGACCACAGAGTAGCTCTTCTTAGACCACAAAACTTTAAAAGCCAACTTGAATGTAACAACCAAGAAATCATCCAGAGACTGGACTGTGTTAAGTCTGGTCTGAACAGGGACTCTGGATTCTTGTCCCATTATCTGGGCCAGCTTTTGTGACCCCTTCGTCCCTATAGGTTTATTATTTATTTGCCTCTTCCAGCCCTGCCTCCTCTCCTCCCTCCCTTCCTCTCCTGTCTTTTGTATTCAAATCACTCTATTTGATAACACTGCTCTGTGCATGTCCTTTCACTTCATCTCATGAAGTGAGCTTGGGATCATGAATGCTCATGCTATAAATCAATGGCTCCCAATCGGTGGTACGCAGACAACCTGCCAGTGGTACGTGTTAACAGATCTATTATCGTTACTTTATATGACAAAAGTTTGCTGGTGATACTTAAGGCTGAACTGAAAAACTTGCTGGTGGTACTTAAGGTTAAATGTGTGGCGCGCAATCTGTCAGGTTTTGGGCACTGCTGCTATAGATCTTGGATCCCATTAGTCTATAAAGCGTAAATCTTCCCTGCCTTCTGCCTGAGACAGATATAGACAGCTTTACCGACAAGTTCAAGGGCTGAACAGCCACGATGGCAAAGGAGGGACCGAAAATGGAGAGGGTGACTTGAGCAAGGCCACCTCTGGATCAGTGGCAGGGCTAGGAAAGGTGCACAGGGCTCCTGGCTTCCGCGCCAGTGCTTTATCCTCAAGTCCAAACTACCTCACATAAAAATAACGCTTTAAAAAACGCCCCCAGAGACAGAGAGATTGTTTTGTGCCTTTTTATTAGGTCGTAGGCAGCACTTTTAAAGTTCACTGACTTCCTTATGTAAATTTCAGGCGTGGACAGAGAAAACACCGTACCTTTTGGATGTACTTCATGAATGTAGCTCTTTACCCTGATGCCCAGCACCACCGTGCCCTCAGATGACACGGCGAACGCTGCCAGTTCGGGCTGCTCCTGCCAAGGAGAGCCGTTGCAAAGGAACAGCTAGGACAACAATCTGTTTTCTGAGCGAGCCCAGCATAAATTATTGCGATCGCCGATCTGTGGTGAACGATTCATATTTTGCATCGAGAATTTTGAAACCTCGCCGGGCAAGACGTCTGATGCTGAGGACCTCGCCCAGCTCCCAGCTCCTCAAAGCAGGTTATGAGAACAGGGCCCTTTCTTTACCCAGATTTCTCCCAGCAGCACGCCAGCGATTGGGTTTTTAGGGGGGCTCAGATCCGAGCCGATGCTCTACACACAGCACAGTCCGGAATAGGCACCCAGTGAGGAACTAGGAGTCCTTGAACCATAGTCCTGAATGGAAGGGATATGGCCGAGCATTCACATCTGGTGCCTGAGAGCTAGGAAACTTAGGCCCCATGTTCTTTGCCAACCTGTCGCTTGAGCACATCTCTGGGTCCTCCTAGTTTAAACAGAGAGGATGATGCTCCTTACCCTTCCTCACTCACACGGAACAAGAGATGATTGATGCTTGCAAAGCACTGAGAGTTTCTGTGAGGCAAAGCGCCCAGGACAGTGCCACTATTAAAATTTGATATGGCGTTATCAATAAATGACCGATCATTCAGCCGTCTCATGTGTTACAGGACAGGCACGTTTAGGAAGAGCTATACAGGGGCTATTCTGAGTCACGCTGGACTGTGGGGAAGGAGGGTTGTAGTGCACCAAGTTTTGGTCAAAGTATTTAAGAAGCTTTTGTTACAGTTTTCTGGGTGTGCTTAAATATGGTCGTGGCGGGAGGGCTGTGCCCTAACTGTGCTTCAAAGGCCATTCGCATGCATTTTCTCCAGGCTTTAGACCAGGGCGGGCAAAGTCTGGCCTGCAGGCTGGATCAGGCCCACGACACACTCCATTTCCCAGCACCCCCTGCCTGCATCACTGTGGCGGGTGGATTACGTGTAATAGCGGTGAACTGCCTCCTGTTCTGTGTGTGGCAGACTTACCAATACAGTCCGGCACAACTGGCCACGGAGGATCTTCATTGTGATTGGTGGAGTCTGTCCACCAAGCAGGAAATGGCAAGGAGGAGCTTGCCCCGCCCCTACCCAGGGCGAGGCAAAGAGCCCCGGACCTGGGTGGAGACTGCGCTCTGTGGTCCGGCAGAACCTGGTGGGGGGGGGGGCAGAGCCTCCGGAGGGAAGAAAAGGGGCTGCATGCCCAGCATGTGGGGAGACGTGTTGGGGGACGGAAAAGAGCAGGGCAGAACAAGAGCTGAGAAGAGCTGCCCAGTGGGCAGAGCCAGTGCCCAGAAGAGCCCCGAAGACTCCCTGCACCAGTCCGACACTGGCCCCAGCCGGTGCACAGCGCGGTGCACGGGGCCCAGACTCTGGGAGCCACTTGAGGCAGCTCGGGTCTGCAACCCTGGCAGGAGGCCAGGAGCATGGTGCATGACTCAGTGCATGGAGCCAGGTCCCTGAAGCCAGGCTCCCAGTGTGCGAGCGTTGCATGCCATGGACCAGGACCCTGGGAGCTGCACTGGGCAGCTTGGGTCCCCACCTCCCTGGCAAGCAGCCAGGCTTTTCAGTGCACAGACGGTGCACAGCAGGTCCCCAGCAAGCCACTTGGAGCCACTTGAGGTGGCTCAGGTCTGCAGCTGCCGGCACCAGGCCAGTGGGCTCAGTGCAGACAACACTGCACAGAGGGTCCTGGAGCAGACTGAGCACCAGTGCTGCACGAGGCGGCCTGGGCCTCCAGCCCTCAGCAGAAGGCAGAGCCTTGGGTGCATGTGAGGGTACACGGGGGCCCATGCTGGCTGGCTGGCCAGAAGGAGCAGAGGCAGATGGGTCTCAGGTAGCACGCCAGCCAGGAGACACAGACCACCCACCAAGGACCCTGGAGCTATGAGTTACCCAGGAAAGGGGATTCCCACAGGGGAGGGGAAAGTTGCCCCAGGTGGTGAGGCTGCAGGGGAAGTGAGGGAAGGCTCCCTGGGTCTAAAGTTTCTCCCTCTGGGCCTGTCCTGAAGGTCACAGTGGGACCTGGAGACCACTGAGGATTTTCCCACCCCCAGGTTACTGAAGCTCAGCCAGTGCCCCAGTGGGCCCTTGAGGGGCTTTGCGGAAGGGGCTTAAGAGGTTAAAGTTAACCTGATGTTGACGTGCCTTATATTTTGAAGGTGAGCAACTTATATGTTATAATATTGTGCCTTCTATTTTGTGTACTTTTATATTTGTATATTGGTAGTTTAATAGGGTCTATAGCCCTGCCCGAAGAATTCGGTGGGACGCCTTGCTGTCACTTACCTGAAGCCCCAGTGCTGGTGCCTCATTGTAGAGAATAAGGTGTATAGTTATGTACATCTGAATATATATTGTTATACATATATATATGTACATATGTTTATTAGGGCTGTGCAAAGCTTCGGTCCCTGATTCGATTCGGTGGCGATTCGGCCCAATTCGGTGGCCAAATCTCCGAATCTGAATTGAATCAGGAGACCCTTTAATCTCTCTAAATGAAATCTGAACCCTTCAAATTGATTTGGAGAGATTTGGAAAGATTCAGCGATTCAGCCATAGACACAGCTTTAAATGTGGGCTGGAAGTACTTCTGGTCCACTTCTGGGTTCAACGTTGAGCACACAGGGGGCCCCCCCACACTCCTCTAGGACACTCCATCCACCCCACCATCGCAGCATTCATGAGCCACCTGGGTACCTCGAGGTACGTTGAAAAAACATTTAAAGCTCTCTATGGCCAAATCACTGATTCTCCAAATCAGCACTTAATGTTTGGATTTGGATTCAGCCGAATCAAATTGGGGCCTGTGATCCGAATCAACTAATCGAATCACTGTCCCCGATTTGGGCTGAATCTGAATCTGAATTGAATACGGCCCCCTTCGCGTACCCCTAATGTTTATATTTATGTCTATTTTTTATCCATTTATGTAAATAATAATACATTTGTATATAGTTAAGTTCCAGATTGTCCTGGCCTGGCTCCTTTGGGACAGAGAGAAACTGTGAGTAGTCTGCAGTTTTGCCCACGGCACCCCTGCCAGCTAACAATCCCCTTCAGTTGTAGAAGGGCTTACTTACACACGTACACCCAGGATACACGTGAATTAGACGTACAGCAAGTTGTGGTGGGAGAGAGCAACAAGAGGCAGCACCTATAGGACAGTCCTGGTCAAGGGTACTACCCAGGCCTGGGCAGCTACCCCTGACGCGCCCACACGGAGATTAAAGCCAAGAGGTTGTTTCCCCTCAAAAGTAGGACAGAAGGCCAGAGCCAGCCTCCCCAGACAGTTTTGCCCTCCAGTGACAAACTCCAGTATACACATTAGGAGTTAAACAGGATTGGTCAATAGCTAGTCACAAAGATGCAGGTGGTGAATGCTGCTGTACATAAGGGACATGGAGATAGGGTAGTAGAGAGGGTGCCCCATGCATATACTTTCTTTGATCCAGCACCAAATTTGTCCTGTAGGAGATAACACTCATGGTTCTAGCTCCTTCAAGCCTGGAGGACTGGTCAGTCTCATGAGATGAGGCCTTGTAAGGGAGGTATTACATAGGCAAAGGAGGGGGAAGGACTAAACCACCACAAGTTGTTCACAGTGATCAGCTGTTTGGGGTAGAACAGGCAGTTCTGGAGTCCCCAGGAGTTTCACAACAGATGCTGAACCCCTCCAACCCATGTGTTACAGCACTGTGAGGGTCCTTCAGGGTCTCAAGCTTCAGAGTACAAGTCTATTTTAGAGTTAATCAAAAAAAAATCCTAGATACTACAAGTACGGGACCCTTGTACTAAACTGCTATTACTTTCCCCCTGCTTCACACTGGCACCGAGCCATTAGGCTTCTTTCCTTGCTCTGGGTTGAGTGTGGCTAGGCCAATTCACGCATCCTGGGGAGTGGGCCTGCTGGGACTTTTTGCCAGCTGTTTGTTAGCAATCCACACATTCAGTGTAGAGCCTTAATCCAGACTTTATCTCCCTGCAAAATTGATCCAACCCCTGTGCAAAGCCTGATAGGTAACCCCCTGCCACTTGCACGGCCTCATCTCCATTTTGCGGGAGAAGGCTCTTTGAGAGTAATTTTACCTAATTCTTGACTCTCTGCCAGCCCTCCACCCTTTACTACAGCACATCAGGGAAAGATCCTCAAATTGCTTTGCCTCATGGTACACTGACAATTTTTACTTAGTAGTAAGCTCTCGCTTTAGGAGAGTACTGATGCACAGAGCAAATTGTATGTAGATACCACTTCCCAGACACAAGCAGATTTCAAGAGCCCCAACAAAACCGATATCAAGATGACAGCCACAGAGAATCTGTAAGGCGGAGGAGAAACCGGGTGGTTAAATGTTCAGACAATTAATCTCCGAGATCAAATCCTTTCCAGAGCAAGCAGCCGAAAATCATTTCAAGCCAGCAGCTGCAAAGGTCATGAGGGAAATTTGTTGCAGTGTTGAAATAATTTCTTAGGCAAAAAAAAAGGAACATATTGGAAAGGGGAGGTCAACACGCACTTCTTCACCTGTTCTTGCTCTAACGAGAATATCTGCAGTCAGCTCCTCTGAAGTGCCACCCGCCTTTCTTGCATGGGGGAGGCCACTGACTGTGCCACACTTGCCTCTCCACTCCACACACACGCCCTTCATCGTATGACCTGGGTCACATTAGTATGATTTAGCTCCCTATGCTTTCAAAACCAATTTATTCACTGTGATCTCCACTGCCACAAGTGTAATATGTAAAAACTCTGCCCCTATATGCATAACATTTACACGACAATTACTGTGTAAATGATGTCTAATATGGAACGTTTTTATGGTTTATTTGTACAGCACCTTAAAATTAACCTGTGGCCAGGAACTGACAATCAGCTGATTGTTGGCCCCAGTCTCTGGACAGCTTGGTGTCTTGGATGGGACTTGGGCCTGTCCAGATGATGTGGGTACCCAGCTTTCAACTGGCCCAGGCTTCCCCTGCACTGGTGAGTAGTAAAGGTGCTATTGGTTTGATCCCTTATCCCAAAATCATGCCTCCTGTTATGTACATGTGGCATGCCATGAAATGTCATTGTTGGCAACAGGGATCAAATCCCTTAATGTGCCATTAAATGAATGTGTGCCAGGGGCCTCTTGCACTACCAAGACATGGGCAGTCATGTAGCAGGCTCACCTTTCAGAGCTTGGGTTGAGTCCCAGGCTTGAGATCCTGCTGTTTTGATTGGTGGAGCCCATCCACCAATCAGGAAGCAGCAGGAGGAAAAGTCACACCCCTTTCGTGAGGATTTCATAGATTTCATAGACATTTGGGCAGGAAGGGACCCCAAAGGATCATCGAGTCCAGCCCCCTGCTCCAGGGGCAGGAAGTCAGCAGGGATCATGGGATCCCAGCAAGATAAACAACCACATGTGTCTTGAAGGTGTTCAGAGTAGTTGCTTGAACCACCTCTGGCGGCAGTCTGTGCCAAACCTTGGGGGCTCGGACAGTAAAGAATTTCTTCCTTATGGGGGAGAAGAGCTCCCCCAGAGCCAAGTGAAGACTGTAAAGTGTCGGGTCCAGAAGACTTCAAGGGCAGAGCCTGACAGTTTCCGATGAGAGACATGCTCGGGTGGGATGGGCTCCACCTTTCCCCTAAAGGTAAGCATGCGCTCTCTTCTAGGCTGGCGGATCTCCTCCAGCAGGCTTTAAACTAGGCTCACTGGGGGAAGGGGAGGACAAGGGAGGAGGAAGCCTTGGACCGCTAAACCAAGCAGCGCTCACAAGTACAGCCCAGCCTAGACCGACGAGCGGAACAAATACCCAGGTAAGCAACAGGGGCCAGGCCAATGCTGAGATTAGGGGGCCAGGGCACACATCCACAGGGGGCCTCAAATGCCTCTACACAAACGCTCGTAGTATGGGAAACAAGCAGGAGAAACTTACCGTCCCGCTAGCTGACACCAACCCAGACATAGTGGGGCTCACTGAAACGTGGTGGGACCCAACGCAAAACTGGGAGGTAATCCCAACATGGATCAAAGGAGGCAGGAGGGCACAAAAGCCCCCATGGTTCACCAAAAGCATCCAGGAATGTCTTCTAGCTAAAAAGGAGGCGCACACCCAATGGAGGGAGGGGCCATCACCAGGGAGGACTATACTGTGGGTGCTTGGAGATGCAGGGGGAGGGTCTGGAAGGCCAAGGCAGAGATGGGACTGAGGCTAGCTTCCCAGATCAGGGACAACAAGAAATCCTTTTTTAAATACATAGGGGGCAAAAAGAAGTTACCGGGTAACGTGGGACCCCTGCAAGACACGCTAGGAAATTTGGTTGTCACACCAGACGACAAAGCTAACCTATTTAATGACTTCTTTGCCTCCATTTTCCTGAGCAGGGACCAGATCAGCCCCCACACTGGGCCCCCCTCAGGCCCCAGGGGAGGCGCACCTAGGCCAAGGGTCAGGGAGGACCTAGTCAGGGAACTTCTGGAGGGACAGGATGTATTCAAATCAACTGGTCCGGACGATCTCCACCCTCAAGTACTGAGGGAATTAGCTGAGGTCATTGCAGGACCCCGGCACGGCTTTACAAGCACTCGTGGTGCTTTGGTGTGGTGCCAGAGGGGCAACGTGGTTCCCATCTTCAAAAAAGGTAGGAAGGAGGACACGGGAAACTATAGGCCAGTTAGTCTTACCTCGATCCTGGGTAACCTTTTTGAGAGAATTATTCTGGCACATGTCCACAAGGAGCCAGCGGGGGATATTATTATGCTTAGGGACAACCAACACGGGTTCATTAGCGGCAGGTCCTGTCAGACCAACCTGGTGGCCTTCTATGACCAGGTCACCAGATCCTTAGATGCAGGGGCAGCAGTGGACATAGTCTTCCTGGACTTTTGGAAGGCCTTCAACACTGTCTCTCACCCTGTTCTCATTAAAAAACTGGGGGACTGTGGTGTCGACACCCACACAGTCAACTGGGTCACCAACTGGCTGGAGGGCCGCACCCAGAGAGTGGTGGTGGACAGGTCATTTTCGACCTGGAGGGATGTGGGCAGTGGGATCCCCCAGGGCTCGGTCCTCGGGCCTGCACTGTTCAACATCTTCATCAGTGACTTGGACGAGGGGGTAAAAAGCACCCTGTTCAAATTTGCTAATGACACTAAGATGTGGGCACGCTAGAAGGGAGGAATAGGCTACAATCAGACCTAGACAGGTTACAGGGGTGGGGGGGATGAGACCAGGCTGGGATTCAACACAGACAAGTGCAAGGTGCTGCACCTAGGGAAGAAGAACCAGCAGCAGACCTACAGGCTGGGGAACTCCCTTCTCGTCAGTGCAGAGACAGAAAAGGATCTTGGAGTCATCAATGATGCCAATGGCAGTGTGGGGATGCAGTCAGGAAGTCTAATCGCACCTTGTCATGCATCCACAGATGCACCACGAGCAAGTCGAAGGAGGTGGTCCTCCCCCTCTATGCGACACTGGTCAGGCCGCAGCTGGAGTACTGTGTCCAGTTCTGGGCGCCGCACTTCAGGAGGGATGTCGACAGCATGGAGAGGGTCCAGAGGAGGCCACTCACGTGGTCAGGGGGCAGCAGGGCAGGCCCTACAAGGAGAGGCAACGGGACCTGAACCTGTTCAGCCTCCACAAGAGAAGGCTGAGGGGGATCTAGTGGCCTGTTACAAACTAGTCAGAGGACCAGCAGGCACTGGGGGAGTCCCTGTTCCCCCGAGCACTGCCAGGAGTGACTAAAAATAATGGTCACAAGCTGGCAGAGGGTAAATTCAGATTAGACATCAGGAGGCGCGACTTCATGGTCAGGGCGGCTAGGGTCTGGAACCAACTTCCAAGCAACATGGTGCTTGCTCCTATCCTGGGGGTCTTTAAGACAAGGCTGGACAGTCACCTTGCTGGGGTCGTTTGACCCCAGTACTCTTTCCTGCCATGGCAGGGGGTCGGACTCAATGATCTGCTCAGGTCCCTTCTGACCCCAACTATGAGACTATGAAAAGAAGCTGCATGCCCCACACAAGGGCAGATATGGCGAGGGACTCAAGAAGAGCAGAGCCAAGAAAAGCTGGGGAGCTCTCCCCCAACAGGCAATAAGCCGAAGGCTCCTGAAGCTGCCACTGAAGAAGCAGCTTTGGGAGTGGCGCCAGACCACTCAGGCTGTTGACAGTGCACAGGGACGGTGTGCAGAGACCTGGCCCTGGGAGAGGTGTGAGACTGCTTGGGCACATCACGGTGCACACTTCAGTGCACGGAGCCCAGGCTTTGGGAGCTGCAAGCATCAGCTTAAGTCTACAACCCCAGCAGGGCCCTGGGGGGCCGCAGAGAGGCAGCTCAGGCCCCATCTCCCAGCAAACAGCCAGGTCCCATGATGCGCAGGCTTTGGGAGCAGGGAGCAGTGGAGACTGCTTGGGTTAGCCACCTGGCATAAGGATGGCTGGCCAGAGCCTGAAGGGCCTGGCCTGTGCTAAGAGAGCCCTCAGTGCCAAGTCAGGAGCCAGCAGCGGTGGTGCAGCAGCTGAGAGGAGCTGAGCCCTTGGTGCCCAGAGCAGGACACAGGGTGCAGAGGAGCCCAGCCCTGCAGGAGAGGCCTGGAGAGGCGCTCCTGCACAGGAGACCCATCGAGCTGTGCCCAGACCACCATCACCTGAGGGAGCAAGTCATTGGGCCCTTGGGTCCCACAGGGGAAAGATGTTTGGGTACCCCAGAGAAGGGGCTGGGTGAGCAGCCCCACCCCCACCCCCACCTAGTCAAGGCCCTAAGGGGAGGGGCCCCTGGTGCTTCCTGGACACCCCTCAAAGGACCCCATTGGAAGGAGGACTATCTCTTGCCATGGACCACGGACTATATTAAGGAATAGGTGTTATTAAGATTGTTCCTGTTTGCACCTTATATTTTGTAATTGAAATGTTGTATTGTGATGTTGTAAATAGTGTTATTTAGGGTTTGACCTTGGTTATTGGTTAGTGTTCTCTGTGTAAATATATATATATATGAGATATTTAGTTTTATGTTTATGTATATTATAACTTAGTAAATTGTATATAGTTAAGAACTTTGGGCTTGGGCTAGATCTATTGAAGAAAGAGGGATCTGCTTGAAATTCTGGCATCCCTGTCACAGCACCCCCTCCTGCCTACCCATCCTATTCAACTAAGAATAGGGCACACCCTTGGCTGAAGTTTGGGACATCACATTAACAGGGTCAGGAGACCAAAAGCAGAATGCCCTGAAGCAAAGGAGCTGCCTTTCTAAACAAAACTGTTAAATAGCCTGTAGATCATTGCCCCAGGTGGGCTTCAGTAGTGCCCGCCCACTCTCCCAGCCATTCAGGAGGCAGACAGGTGGGGCGTACAGAAACTGACACCTCACTATTTATGTGAGTTCTGTGGATCTTTTTACCATCACCTGAGTATTTATTAATGATACTAGTTTTGCTGCCCAATATCTATTGTCATTAATCCCTATGTACTTCCACTAGCCTTCAAGGAAGGGAGCTCAGGAATGACTACCTGGGTATTCCTGAATATCTTGACATGATGTAACCTAAGGCCCTGTCTACATATTACATTTATACCATAAGCAGTGTAGTAATTGAAGCATAAATGGCATGGATGTTACACATGCACTCAATTTAAAGTGGCAAAAAAATGCCAAACCAGCCATAACAATGTTCTACATTATATGTAGAATGTTTTTACAGCTGATTTATGTAGCACTTTAAATTGAATCTGTAAAAGGTCTGGAGCCAGGGCTGACAAGCAGCTAATTGTTAAGTCCAGTCAGAGAATGCACGGGGCCTGTTTGAGACCCCGGTGCAGGCCCTGGACAGAGCTGACAATCAGTGGATTGTTAACTCCTGCTGAGAGCTGCGAGCACCCAGCTTTCACTTTGCCCATCTCTCGACTTGGCAAGTAGAAAGGGTGTAAATGAGATCTGATCCCTGATCCCAAAAATCAGACCTCTTGCTATGCATGTGTTCAGTTTTGGGACTCAGGGATCAGATCCCTTGGCTCCTTTAAATGAATGTGTGCAAGGGGCCTTACGAGTCACTTGGCAGACAGAAACCTGTGCTTTCATGCAGTATACATAGCAGGATACATAGGGATCGTTCATGTCATGCATCTTCTGCTCCCTACTGTTCAGGATCTCCTTTTTCTGAGATAAACTGAAGGACATGGCACTCCACCCTGTCCAGACAACACACGGATCTGGGAGGCGCCAGCCCATCTCTGTGAGCATAAGAAACAAAAAGAAAGCCATGTACAGTTCAGTATACTATAACTGTTATTTCTGCAGAATCGAGGGATGAATCAGTGAACACACAAGCCACAGATGCTCTGATTTAAAGAGAGACAGTTCAGCTGTGTTTATTGCTTACTGACCCTGACTCTAATTTCTAAGACAACAGTGGGGCATTGAGATACTCCAGCTATTGAAATCAACCCTGCTGTTGTGAGAAAAAAAGGATATGGAGCCAGATCCTGGGGACAGTGGACATGTGGGATGACTGGAGGAGAAATAAAATGTTCCCTTCCTTCCCAAGGCTAGCAGCAGTGGTAGAGTCCACAAATGCATGCCTGCGACAGCCTTTCTATGATGTGGTTGTGCATTGCCCACGACTGTGGGGCTCAAGCCTTCTAGGTGCTACTGCACTATATGGAATAATGATCCTGTGGTTTTAGGAGCAACCGAGCCTCTACATCCCACCAGGGCTCTACCAGTGCCCTGAGCAACTGTCAGTCTCCATGCTCTATGTGAGTGCCACTTTCAGCCTGACCCGACTCCACAGCTCCCCCTTCCCTCTCTGGCACTGGAGGAGACACAATGTGCAAGCCTTCTGCAGCCAGCCCCACTCCTTACCCCATGAGAAGAACTGTCTGGGCCCCGAGTATGCCTCACCACAACCATACTAACCGCTGTGCATGCATTCATGAATTTTATACATGGGACGCCAATGCATCAACACATATTGCCCCGGATCAACCAGGAAATCTGTGGCAAATCTGGGAGCAGAATCTGGATCTTCTGAGTCTCCGGTCCAGTGCCATAAGCCAATTCTGTCCAGCTCCCAGTCAACAACTAGGGCATGGGCAGTCCAGAGTTATGGTTAGAGCAGGGTCAGATCCAGAACTGCTTTTTAAATAACAAGACAAGGTCAGGGGCCACTGGGTTGCCCCAGGGAAACCCAACTGAGAAGAAGCCGGAGGATCAGACTGGATCAGAGGTTCAGGCAGGCTGGCTCCAGGGCAGGAGCTGGAGGCAGACAACAAGCTTGAAGGAGACCTGCTGATGAAACACTTGCCAGCAGTCTGCTCAGCCCTTCTACGGCTGGCTCTGAGATGGGGTCTCAATGGGCAGGATTTCATATGGGGTTGGCTTCACTCGGTTGTATCCTGCTGAGGACCCTATACTCATACCCCACTACTTGTCATATTTCCAAGGGGCACTATTGTTAACACGGGCATCAAGAAGGCTGAACCCACACAGACTAATGGACATGAAATACAGTCAGGCTGCCCTTCAATAGTGTGCTCAACCCAGGGAAAGTGTTTTCATGATCCGTCCAGCCCTAAGAACTGCAACTACATTCCCAGCAGCACCGTCCCCTAGTTTGTCTGTCCCAAACCAAAATAAGGCCCAAGTCATAAGGTTTGAATCTGGACTTTGACTTCCCTGGGGTTTGGATCAGGGATTAGGACTTAATACATGAGAAGGGTTTCCAAATACAGATTCATAGTTTGGAACTACTCAGCTCTGGGCTTTTGCTCAAATCCATCTTTATTTTGAATGCTTAAGTATGCTGTGCAGTCTCCTCTGTGGAAGCACAAGATCGTTCGGGCAGAATAAAGCCTTGGTCTCTTTCAAGGAAAGGAAGGCAAGTGAACAAGGTCATTATAACTGAAATTACCCAACCACGGAGACCTGACTGCATCAAACCCGTCAGCAAAAGGACACACTTTCTCCTGTGCAAGAACTGGAGATTTATAATCTTAAAAACAGACATAGAAAGATGTGAAACGGATGTTAACAGATTACCAACACGGGAAACATCCTGTATGAATGAGAAGAGAAGCCTCATTATAAAACAGACACTCCTGGGTAGGATTTTAGGCCCCAGTTTAGCCAGGCAATTATGCACAGCTTACTCGAAAGTGCATTGGTTTGGCTGGGGCTGCTCGCGTGCTTTAAGTGAATCATGCGGCGGTGAGATTGTAACACCAGAAACAAACCAGCCAGCCTCTTGATTCGAGTGGAAATCTGGCTGGTCCTGTTTGCCAGTTGAACCCACAATTAACAGGGTCCTGCCCACTGATACCTGAAGCTTAGGGAGTACTCCAGAGTGGTTTGTAAAGGTACCATGGTATAAAAAGACAAACGGGGAAATGTCAGTGAGGTGGGAGTGAGGCCTCCCTTCATGCGGCCAATTGAAGGGACCACCCAAAAGCTCCAATCAAGATCAGCGCCCTAGTATGTTAGCTGCTGGGCGGGAACATTGCCAGAGTCACAGTCAGTCTCATCCTAGCAAAGCTTGAAGTCCAAATAGACAAAGGGTGGGGGATGCAAGGACAAAAGCACAGGGGAGTGAAGTGACTTGCTCAGGGCCACATAGGCATTCAGTGGCAGAGAGGAAAACAGAGGCAGATCCCCAAGTCCAAGCCCAGTGCCTTGTCTACTGCGCCCAGCTGACTGCCCGTGTTACCAGCCCGTGGGCTGGAAAGCCACAGGAGAATCCTGTTTACTGCACCGGCCCATGCAAGAAGACTCCAGGCCTGTCTGCAGGCGGTGGTTTGAGCTGTGACCCACTTTCAAGATGGGAGCCCTCACGGAGCCAGACACACTAGGCCTTCTGTCTCTCAGAGAGTTATATTTGTTCTTTCTTTCTTTGCTGTTGTCCTTAACCTAAAATAAGTTGCCCCAGACTGAAGGTACATGTTTTGCTCTCTGCGTCTGGATAAACATAGCACTTCCCAAGCCTTAAATAGGTCTATTTGGGATGAGGCCTTTGAGAGCCGTCTGAAATGTCACCCTTTGGAAAACTAATGAGA
This sequence comes from Crocodylus siamensis, assembly GCF_052110815.1. Classification (NCBI taxonomy): domain Eukaryota; kingdom Metazoa; phylum Chordata; order Crocodylia; family Crocodylidae; genus Crocodylus; species Crocodylus siamensis. The sequence continues at coordinate 283,638,403 of NC_143396.1, read as the reverse complement.
AATGGGGGGACGGTGGGGCTCTCTTTGTCTGCTTCATCAGCCCTGCCAAAGCAAAACCGGATGACCACTTGGCAGAGCCATTCCTACCAGACATTTGGAAAAAAGAAAAAAAGCAAACACCTCGCGTATTGCTTTTAAACTCCCACTGTGCTCATTGCTAAAATGCATCACTTTAATTAGCATATCGCATGCCCTCGGAGAGACCCTCCTTGCGAGCAGCTGTTGGCTGGAGCCTTCTATTTTTTTCCTATCACAAGAAAACATTTGTGTGTGAACATGTTATTTGATGAAAGCCAAACTCTGTGGCAATAGGCAGGATGAGACAACACCGCAGTTCTTTCTGTGCAAACATGAAGGAACCTGGGAAAGGTTGGGTTGATTTCAAATTAGAAACAATGAAAGTTTTGCACCTGGGGCGAAAAGTTAGTATTATTTTGCTTTATCTATTTAAAAAAGAATTTCTGGATTAACTTTGCTTAAATTTTCCAGTAACCTTTTCAATGTAGTTTTAATTGGGCTTTGATTTGTTTGACTTGTATATCACTAAAATAGAGCGACAACTTACCACTTTGGTATCAACAGAACAGAATCACAAGCCCGTCGAGACATCGGACAAACAAATCTTGAGGTCCCTTCCAACTCTATTATTCCAAAATAAAGGAACCGGAGATGGAGCAGATGTGATATCGCCAAAATGGCCAGAGGAAGGGCCAGTTGAGCAAGGCCAGTAAGGTCAACAACTAGTTTGACAGAGAGCCTGTAGGTTGTATGAAACTGTGGACCATCGAGAAGAGCTGCCCACTAAGTCTGGTCCCTTAATGATCTTAGGGTGAAAGGACTTATTTGCACCACTTCTTCCTTCCCTCTGGGTATGCGGTTAGATCCAGGGCGTTCACAATTACCTTGCTTACCTCTACCAGGCAAGTTAGGAAGAAGCTTTAGGTCATGGTGCATCCAATCTAGGAGAAACACAGCCAAGCTCCTCCTGGAGAAAGACATACAAACCATACATCATCATAAATACTAATCTCTGATCTACAAATGATATCATCTATGCATTATCTATATACAAAACAACCTTCTCCTACCCTCAAGAAGTCTTTTGGCTCACACAACCAAACGGTAGCAAAAGCACACGTAGCTTGGCAGGGACAAGGGCAGCAGGGCGAGCCGGCTCAACGCCGGCCCTGTTCTCTGCAGGGGTGGGCAGACCCAGGCATCTGAATAGGATGGGAGCCCTCTCCTATGCCACTTGTTCTCAGCTGGCGTGGGCATATAGAAGACATTCCCTGGGGTTACCACCTTTTAAGGAAGCGCGTCATCTCATTTTCATGAAGTTCTCATTCCATTTTTGCCATTTATTCCCTTTCTGTCTTCCAACAGAGAGAAAACAAGTGATGTCCATTTCTGTGCATGGCTTGCTGTGAAGTCCACAGCCCACTCAAAAACCAGAGTGCTTTCCATCTTCCACGTGAGAAGAGAACAAAGGTTGCTTACCTCTCACTGAGCATTGACAGCAGCTTGATATAACGTACTATCTGCTCAGCACTTTTTGCCTCTGTATCCCAAGGCGGCGGTGCGGTAATTGCAGCTGTGCCGCTACCCCGGCGCTGGGTGGTTTCCTCTTTGTTGACCAGGTTCTGAGTCATTCCCCCAACCACAGAAACAGCCCTGCAACTTATTGTTCATATGTTAGTCACAGGTAACACTTCTGTTTTGGTTGCCTAGCTACACTAGGCCACCATCATGTTCCTCAAAAGTATGAAACGATGGAAATTAAACATGTGTCACTTTCAAGTTTGCAGGAATGAAGGGAAAACCCTAGAAAACCACAGCAGTATTTTGTATTTAGCATACAGAGCATTTATTTTTTCATCCAAAGGTCTCCCAGTGGAATACTGTTAGGCTCTTTTTCACAGAGGAGAAAACAGAGGCAAAGAAATTAAGTAACTTGATCAAGGCCACACAGAGAGTCTAGGGCAGACGTGGTGATAAAGCCCTCGTCTCTTAAGGGCTTGTGTCATCCATGAAATATTAAACTGTGCAAACATCGTTTTGAATAGCCCTGAAAACCCAACCTCATCTCTTAGTTGTGAATGATATTTGTAACCTAAGACCAGTGCACAAGCAAAAACATCCAGCAGGTTGCCCAAGCTTTTGGGATCTGCTCCCTGAGGAGCCCCTCGTCCAGTCCTCCCAAATAAATCTCAGTCTTTGAGCAGCAGATAAATGAACAAATAAATAATCCAAGCCAAACCTTTCTGCCCTGTTCTGGATCCTGGGAGGGGAACCCTTTGGCTCTGACCCCAGCGCAGAGGCCTGGCCTCTGCTTGCTGGCAAGCTTGCTCTGCTCGCAGCTTGCCGCCTGCTTGCAAACAGTTCCCTCACCATTTTGCTCCCTTTTTGATCTTTCCCCTGAGGTTTTAAACTCCTAGGGGGAACACCCCCACATTATCTAAATACCCTGCAGCTGGACCCTCTTAACAGGGCTGACTGTTCTCTCTTAAAGGGACAGATTGCCTCACTACAGCAGATCAGACAAAAAGGACCCCAGGTCGTTTGACCCCAGTACTCTTTCCTGCCATGGCAGGGGTTGGACTCGATGATCTGCTCAGGTCCCTTCCGACCCTACTAACTATGAAACTACGATGAAACTATGACCCTAATGATATTTTAAAAAAGGCAGAAAATGCAGTCAGACTGAAATATGACATTGTGTGGTTCCCACTTTGCTCACTTTAAGGAATTCCCTATTAGATCTCTGTCAGTTTACACTGAGGAGATGAGCTGTCCTGACTGTCAGCCTTACAAACATAACCTCATGTCTGAAATAAAGAGCTGCGTTCTTTCTGTCTTTGTTGGTGTCAGCTGGCCATTTTTCAAAAGGCCGAGGCCAGACTGAGTCAGCTGTGAAATGGGAAACTTTTAACAAATACCTAGCTGTAGAGTATCACAAGGCCAAGGGAGCGATGGTTTACATGGCATGCCACACCTGGCTACAAAATTGTATCCAGGATTTTATAAAAGTGGATCTGGGAGCAGCAACTGGTGCTGCAGGGGTGCTGTAGCCCCTACTCCCAACCTCCTCCCCACCCATCACTGAGGTAGGCAGGCATCATCACAGGAACAGAAGTTGGGGACTTAAGTCCCCAAAATAGGTAGGAATTGCCCCTGCTTCCCCTCCCTGCCCAAAGGCACATCCCTTCTCCTCCTCTTCCCTCCACCACCGACCACTGTCGCTGTCCTTGCTATCACAGGGGCAAGGGGCGCTCCAGAGCCACTCCAGCCAGGCTGCCTGAGGACTGGGCTCAGCTGGGACATGGGCAGCAGCAGCAGGCAGGTGGGTTTCCCCTCCCTGTGCTTGCCTCCGGGCTGGTGCAGAGCATCTGGAGGACCAGAAAGGGATGGGGAAACCGCCTTCCCACGTTGCCACTTCTCTCACTGTCCCAGGCTGAGCCCAAACCATGTACAGCCCAGCCGGAGCAGGACATGAACTCCCCTCACCCCCAGGACCATGGGGACCGTGGCAGCAGCAGCTGGAGGAGGGAGGAAGGAGAGGAGGGGATGTGCCTCTGAGAAAGGAGAAGAAAGGGGGGAATTCTTACCCGCTGTGGGGACTTTTAAAAGTCCCCGAGTGCTACAGCTGCTGTGTGGTCAGAAAGGGCGGTGTGGCTGTACCCCTCCTGCATCCTCCCCTGCCCTCTTGCCTTACTGTAAAGTGCTGACTGGAGACTGGGACTGAGGTCCTGGCTGGCCTGTGGCCAGTATGAACCCAGAGAAGATGGTAATGTGGCTTCCTTGGTACTCCTAAGAGCATGCCTGAGAAGCAGACCCTGTCTGTGCACTCTTGCTTTTCGGGCACCAAACCAGGGGACAAAGCCGTGAAGCCACCCCTAGACTAGACTCCCAACAAGCAGACTCGAGCAAGCCACAGACAACAGAGTGGAGGCAGGAGGTGCCCTCGGACATCTCCCCTGGTCCGGGGCACCCGCAGCGGGAGTCGGTGGGCGCTGGTCGTTCTCCTCAGTGGCACTCCTGAAGGTGTCATCAAGATAGCATAGATGTACCCTGGAGCAGGGCAGACCTTCACCTTCCCTCTCCTGCCCAGTAGTTTCACTTGTATAAGTGCTCACTGCCAGCCTTAAATGTCAGTGTAGCACTGCATGGTGTTCCCCGGCCACCGCTTTCCACGTGGGTGGAGACTGCAGATCAGTAATGCACGGCCCTATCCTGGTCTATACAACGCTCCTGGGAATCCCGGGAGGGAACGTTTGCAAAGCCCTTTGAAATCCCGTCCCTGCTTGAACAATATCCTCTGTCACTGCGGTCCCGGAGCACAGGCCATGCTACAGGTCATGAAGCTTTGGGTCTGAGGCACAGAAGCGGGATGCAAGCCTCACACAGAAAACGTGCTGTTTTTATATCATCGCCTTGCAGGCTCTCTCTGCACTTGGTGGCCACATTTAGCTTCCTCCTCAGAAAAGCGAAAAAACAAAAAAACCCCAAAACACATAAGGATGAAGGAAGCAGGTCTGCAAGGCAGAGATTCTGGGGAAGTGGATAAGAGTGAAGGACCGAGACAGGAAGAGGGGATGCCGTAATGACACTGAGGAAGGCAGTGAAAAGGACTGGAAGTCATAACCTGATTAACGAAGGCACACGAAGGCGGGATAGCAGAGCTGCAGCGAAAGATAGGGCTGCTTGTTCTGATAAGTACTTCTCGACTTTCTGAGCAGGTGCTGCTGCACAGGCTCGCTTTGTGCTAGTGAAATACAAGCTCCTGTAATGGCCTGAGATGCTAAAATTGCTGATAAAACCATTACCAATGGTTACAATGACCTAACATGGTTTGGATCTGAGTTCTTTATCTCCTTCAAAACTGGCATCATTTAGGAGAAGCTGAAAGGGAGAATGTTCTTCCTGCAATCCCACCGTGAACAGGGGACTGCAGCAGCCATTCAATCAGGCACTGGTTAACCCTTTCTACAAAGCAGCTGTTCAGGACCAGCAGTCAGGATGCAGGACTCAAGAGAGACTAGATGTGGACAGACCCCAGGTTGTAAAGGGGAGCTCTGAAGCAGCTGAAAATTGGAGCAACGAAGACTTACTCAGCCTTAACTGGCCTCCAAAGAATCAAGGTTTCTCTTAACGATTCAGACTGGTATCGTCTGGGTCGATCAATGGGAGCTTACAGCAACTGCTTCCAACCTGAAATTTTCATAGATTTCATAGATGTTAGGGTCGGAAGGGACCTGTTAGATCACCGAGTCCGACCCCCTGCTCTGGGCAGGAAAGAGCGCTGGGGTCAAGTAACCCCATGGATTAGTTTTACTTTCAACCCCTTTACTTGAATTTAAGGGCATTATTCTGAATGGAGAGACACCTGCGTGCTCCTGTTAATGAGTGCTCAGTGTGCACTGCCAGACTATTTTGAAACTAAGGAGACCCTGGTAGACAACTAGGTAAAGAGACCCTGATAGACAGCTGGTAACAGCAATTTACAGTAGGATCTTTCTCCGCAGTCGTGATGTGAAGGAAATCCTCCCGGAGACAGAAATGACTGGGATCAGGGTGCACCTAACTGCGTGCTGACAGTGGGGATTCATTTAAAGGGCTTTGGTAGGGCACACAGCAAGTGTAAGAGTGGGTACAGCTCAGGCATAGGCCTCAAGCCGGAGAACGATCCTGGAAGGCAGGAGGGTTTACTGGGATATTGCACTCACACTCGCATCAGGTCAGCTGCTAAAGAGGCAGCAGGCAGGAAATCTGGACGCCGCCCAGCTGGAGGAAGTTCCTACAAGCTACAAGGGAGGAAGAAGCAGGATGGAGGTAAAATCTGCTTGGAACAAGCTAGACAGAGACACCAGAAGGCAACTGCAGGCAGTGTTGGCCTTATTCTTGATCCCGTGCCAGGCTGCTCGCTCCCTTCCCTAGCAACGGGTAGCTCGCAGGGATGGATACCTAGGAAGCTAAGGCCTCTTCCCCCAAGCAGACAATGGGTTTAAGCACAGGAGCATGGCTCTTGGGGCAGGGCAGCTTCACCTTCCTGCTCCCTCTCACCATCATCAAGCCCAAAAAGGTGGTGCTGTAGATATGCTACACCTGCAGGTGGGCACAAGCAACAGCAAGTCCTAGATACCTGCCATAGATACAGGTTAATTAATATAAAGTTTACGTTGCCTAGTTTGGATTGCTTAGTCTGCATTTACTTTAATCCTCCTTCGGCAAGGATGAGTTCATTCAGACTGGAGCCAATTTTAATTCAGACTACAGATGTCCACGTGTATATAGGGATGGCCGTAGTCTGGATTAAACCTAGAAAAACATAACATCTATAAACGGCCAGTGAGGCACAAAGATGTCAGTTGACTTATCTGGTTGTGAGTTGTAAGCCATGGCTCAGATTGACCCAGAATCTACAAGCCGATCGATTTTGGTCCCAGGCCTTGGCTCCAACATCCCTCTGCCCCCATGCCTCCACCAGCAATGCTTAGCAGAAGGGTAATGACATGCAAGTCTTTTTTGACCTCCACTGAAATAAAATGCACGATCCACTCGCTGGTAGCAATCAATCAATAATATATTATGCAGATAGTGCTCATCTGTAATGCCAGAGCATCTGGAAGCCCTGAGATAAGGGCACTGGTGTGCTAGATGCTCTTCAAGCCCACAATAAAAGATATCCCTTGCTCTCAAGAGGTGACATTTGACCAGATAAACCAAGAAAGCACTAGTATCTCCTGAAGCATGGAGTGATGAGATGACCTCTTCAAGGTCATCCAGGGGCAGAGTTAGGCACTGAAACCATCCCAACCTGGTCCTTTTAGCCCAAACATCTTCCTCCCTCTTACTATAACAATTCACTGGTAACATACTGCCAGCATCCTTCTCTTAAGTAGTGCTGGTGCATGTATGTATCTCATTTATTAGCGCCCCTGTTCCCTTGCCTGAAGACAAAGTGATCTTTTATTGGACACTTCCCTTGCCTGGCTGCAGTCTTAAATTCTGTCATTTCTTAATTGAAAGGCAAAGCCATAAAAGCCGAGCAGCATGTCCTGGACCGTTAATGCATTTCCAAAAAGGTATTCTCATTTCCTTCCTTTGCTTGTCGCTGCCCAGCCGAGAAAAGGCTTATGTGAGCAAATCTAAAATTAATCGCCTGCGTGCCTTCCATATTTGCAGGTAACAAGGGCAAGTGTCAGGGTGAGAAGCACAGAACCGAGACTCACAAAGTATATGTGCCTTCCTGTCCCTCTTCCCCTTTCCCAGGGTTTATTTTTCCATGCCAGTATGGGAGACTCACTTCCTGACATGCATGTTTTATTTCCAGGAGCTAGAGAGGGCTTCTCTCACAGCCTTATTTGAACTGGCTAAAATTTACAAATACAAATATAAGGACGCCAGTGAGGTGGGTTTTAGATAGCCGCTTGATTTTCTTCCTGCCTCTTCTTAGTCCATTGTGAGGCTACAATGCAATTACGGGCTAGATTTCCCAAATACCTTGCATGCTCTGCAAATGGTCCCTGAGTCAGGAAGTGATGAATGAGGACTAAACAGAGGGAAAATTTTTAGATTACTACAGGGATTACAAGCGTCTTTCCTGTAACTCATTAAAAGGTTTAAACACGATGGGCCAGGCTTTTAAAGGAGCACGCAACTTGAACCTAACACGGGATGCAAACAGACAGTAATAAACACGAAGCAGACTGAGGCTGAGCTAGACGAAGGATGGCAGTAAGAGTCCGTAGCCCAGCCTGGGTAGAAAAACAAGCAACCCCTAAAGTGAGAGATGGAGAAGTTGCCAGACTCTTCTTCTGTTGGCAAGAGTCTGCCAAGACCAAATGAGATCCCTGATATCAGTAGCCCTGCCTACAGAGATCAGCATGCATGGCAGAGTGTCTTGGGCACACTGGGTAGAGAATCGGGTCCTGATGCTCCAGTGAATCATTTATGCAACTGTGCATTTGGAAAGGAACATGAGAGGAGATGGATGCACAGAAGAGGCTAAAACATCACATCAAGCTCCGGGGGGGACCTGGTGGCTGCCTTTATGGGGGTGCATCAGGACTCGATGATCTCCCAAGGTCCCTTCCAGCCCCAATGTCTATGAAATCTATTAAATCTATGAAATCACTATGGGCCTGCTCCAAAATCAGCTCAAGTCAGTAGGAGCTTTATATTGCAGAACACTGCAGAAGTCCACCCCAACCCTCACGGATCACAGAATATTAATTCAAATGCCCTCTGCTCGTACTATGCATTCTCCACGTGTGTGGTGCATCCAGTCGTAGTGACTATGTTTAAAGGCTTTAAAGTTGCAGAGTGAAGCCTTCTGTAATGCAAGACTCTTACTCCACTTTTCACAGGGGCATAGTGGCATTTGACTCCTAGGCTGAAGGTGGGAAGCCAGTTGTAAAGGATAAAAATTTATTAAGGAGAGGTTAGATTGGGCCTCAACCTTCCGGCTCACAGTCCAGTCAGAGGTGAACTAGACTAATGGGCATGACACAAAGGGAAGAAGATCACTTTTTCCAGGTACCATGACTCTTGCTGCTCTGAGAGCATCTCCTATCCAAGCCATGTCTCCTTCCCAGTCTGGACTCTTGATTTTGCATGGAGAAAACTATTGTGCTCCTGAAAAATATCCTAGAGACGCCAATCCGTGCAGAACCAATAGAAAGCTTAATATGTTTAAATCTCAGAGCGCGTACTGGCTCCCATATGACTATAACAACTTGCAATTAATTATTACCTGACCACAGGGGGGGTGGAAGGTGGAGCCGTGGGGGAGACCCCCTGTAAGGCTAAGGACTATTGTCCTGCCTGGTTTTGACTTTCTATGATGCACTAATGCCAATCAACACATTTTGCAAAGTTTTCCTTGTATTGAGGCTTTCTTCTCATAACAAGATTAAACTGAGAACAGTTCATTCCCTGGCTGAGGGAACATCCAACAAATTTGAGCTCCCCGAACTGAAAGGCTGACCAAGTTACACACAGAAGGGAAATGCCTCTGCAAGCCAAAGCGTGTGCGTCATGACACGCTCCGGCTATAATGTGCACAGGATGTATCAGAGGAATGCTCTGCGGCTTTGATGCTGCAAAACGCCTCCCATCTGAGAGCTTCAGTGTGCTTCGCAGACATCGGTTAACTGAGCCTGACAAGATGCCTCATTGAGTACAAGCCCCATCTTACAGATCAGGGAACTCCAGCACAACAAGATTAAGCAATTTGCTCGAGATCACACAAGAAGTGTTGTCAACGCCAGGAATGTAACCATTAATCCCCTGAGTCCCAGTCTTCTGCCTTAACCATACAACCTCTTCTGCTCTGAAAAGGAACAATTTTGAGTGTGCCCTGCTTACACAGGAAGGTCCGTATATACAGCCAGAATACAGGTCATAAGATTTAATTTAGCGATTTAACTTTGATTTCAATGAAGCTTTTCAAATGACACCAGTTGAGGAGATGGTCCATAGATTATATTATGTATTTTTCTAGGCATTCCCAATGAATATGTCCTCCCAAAAGACAACTTCTTGGCATAGGAAGGTATGTACAGACACTTTATTTTATTGTGAAGTGTGCCCTGAACTAACAAAGGTATGCACTTTGCTGGCCAATATTCTGATGTCTCCCCTGTAATTATACGGGCCCCTCTCTGGCAAGAAGCCTGAGGTTAACTTGCTCACTGAGAAGCATTTCTATTGTTGATGTCAATTTAAAAACCACTTTGCTCTGGCAAAGCTGAAAAGCACCAGGAAACAATCGGCTCTAATAAGAGGCTACAGCATAGGATGTCACGTTTGGACCCAAGGCACAGCCCCTCCAGCGCACAGCCGAAGGCATTAGCACTTAGCTAGTGGCGAGGGGCCTTCAGCTTCCAAACAGCAGCGCTGCTCCTCTGTGAAGCCAGAGCATTACAGCTAAGGTGAGAGAAAACAAGAAGAAGGACAAGCAATGTTGATGCACAGAATGAAATTTGGTTTCTTGCAACAGCTGATGCTAGGCAGTGGTAAGGCAGGAAATGCCAAGACCAGAAAGTTATTTGTCTCCATGTGGTCCAATGGGAAATCAAAGCCCCCTCCAAATAATGCCCGAGCGCTGGCAGATAACAGTGGAGAGACAAAGATGTTGCCCCACACACTCTGTTACTTAGCTCTAACATCAACTAACTCCCCAATCAAAGAATACCTCGCTCCCCACTTTCCTCCACCTCTGATCTGCTTTTTCTTTTTGGGGTTTTCATTATTCCATGATAAACAAAACCAAATGTTCACCCCAGTTCACAGCTTCCAGATCCATGCGGCTGCTACCCACCCCAGCCCAGCCCAGCCCAGCCCCTGCTGAGAATATCTTAGATAAACCGCGGGCGCCTCGGAGGCACTGGGTCTGAGCACTCGGGATGAACCAGCTCAACAGCCCTAAATCCCTTTTGATTTTACATAATGGTAGTTCTTGTTTTGTCTTGAAAAAAACCAGCAAAAAACAAAGCCGGTTTTGAGCAGGCTGAGCAGACTGGCAAGGAGGTGGACTAGATGTCAGATATGCCTCCTGCTGCATTCCTGAGAAAGTCGGGAGTCCCCACTTCCACTGAAATGCCTGGCATCTCACGCAGATCTCTTGAATGCTGCTTTCCTCCCCTTGCCTCCGCATTTCCTGTTCAATACATGTAGTGTCGCCACCATCGGACCACATCACGCCTACCTTCTATGGCACGTGTGGGCACCTTGGTTCGGAAAAGGCTAAGGAGGAAATTCAGGTATTGCGTAAGTTCAGTTTTCTATTAGGACTGCAAGCAAGAAAGCCATACTGAAACTGACAGCGTCTGAGAGGGGGGAGATCAGATTAAGAAAAAACGTACTCCAGTTGGAGGCCCTTTTCTCAGGGACGTTTAAAACCTCTTTTATTTTCCCCTCAGCCTATTGCAATCTGATGCATTTGCTGCTAAGCCAAGATCCTGCACAGACCTCTTTTGTGTTCCCCAGAGCACATGTATTATGATCACAGAACAGACCTTGCAATCGGATATGTTTAGATAAGCGATGGGAATGCTCCGAGACTCCTGATGCGATATATCCAGAGCGTGACCATCGCTGCTAAAGGACAGGCTGAATTGCATCAGGCAGGCTGGAGGTGAATCGGCTGCCATGGGTGGAGAGAGGGGAGAGGGAGGACTTTCCATACATCGGCTACCTTGCAGTAACTGTGCTCTTACCCCGCAGTAAAGGAAAGCTAAGCCTCAGTGAATTAGTCCTCAGTGGAAGAGCATGGCCGCGGGCAATTTTCACGGAGCAGCTGATGTGCTGTAAATCTCTGCCTTCATTTACCTTGTTCAGATGCCCATGTCTTAAGTGGCAGACTCCAGAAGGAAATACCCTGTCGGCAGCAGTTCACAGGCCGTGATAATAACGGTGGTTGGATTGCGGTTCCACGGCTCTGTTTACGCCTTTATCTTAGGACGAGTTGAAGGTTGACCCTCCAAACAATGCCAAGCCACATGCACAGCTGCCTATTTTACCTGGCTGCAGCACCGCTGCAGGCCTCAGACTTAGCCAGTGACTGAAATGCCGCGATGACAAGTGCAGACCCTGGACCTAGCATAAACCTAAATTATGACAGTACTGTAAGTGCTTAAGCCTGAATGCAAGCCATAAGCAGTAGCATGGGAAAGTGGCATCAAGTCTAGCCAACAGTATTGAGCTCGGCCAGGTGCAGATAATTGCTTTAAGAAAACAGGAATAGTAGTTAGAAGGAACAGCTGTAATAACTTGATGTTTTTATCGTTTGATGAGAAGAACTGAATTATGGGTAGCTTGTTAGAATCATATTAAATGATAGTGTGCTTTTGTTGACTGAATACGGTAAGGCAGAAATGTATAATCCAGGGGTCGGCAATGTTTTTGGGCAGGGCCAAAAACACCCGCAACTTCGACTTGTAAGATGTTGGCATGCCGGGGCAGATGGCAGGACAGCCAGGGAGAAGCTGATCCTTGCTGTGGCCATGTAGCCCCAGCTCTTCCCCACCATCCGCCCAGAGGCACGCGTGCCAAACAAAATGCTTTCAAGTGCCACAGTCTGGCACCCGTGCCAGGAGTTGCCTATCCCTGGAATGACTTGTTGCCAGCACTGATCATTTTCTAGAGGCCTAGGCCAAGCGACAAAGTGTGGCTAAAGAGGGAGAACCCGAAAGTCTGCTTCTGAGCAACCCCCAGAATGAAGCTCTACAGACATGGCCAAGTCTGATCAGCAAAGGAAACAAAGCAATGAACATGTCCAGCTACAGCAGATCAGATTAAACAGAGCACAAGGCCTGAAAGAAGGCCTAAAGTTAGATAACCCAAACATACTATATCATCACGTATCTGAAACATGCTAGTAGCAGGGATTACTGGAACCCAAGGTATTGAATATAGCTTTCTAACAGACATTTGTGTTAAGATAACTTGTAAAAACAGAGCAGCCTTCTCAGTGAAGACCATAAATGAAGGTAACGAGAAAACAGACCCGTGACATGTAACATGTCATGATGGCAAGGGAAGGAGATAAATCCTCCCTTTCACAAGGACATTAATACTAACCTTCCAAGTCCATAAGGGAACTAGCTCAATCCAGTCCCAAAAGTTTTGCTGGAACAAAGAAATATAAATAAAACCAATCCAAGAACATCTATTAGAATATCAGCACCAGCCATCTATCAATATAGGTGCAGGCCAACGGGAAAATGGGAGAATCCCACAAATTCAAGAAAACCTGCTGCCAGTCTGCGTGCCATGTCCCGAGATACTCTGGCTGATTAGAATTTGTATTATGCTAAAAAGACACTGGAATAAGCATTTGTTCTTCTGCTTTCAGGGCATGACACTGAAAACTCAGGCTATAGATTTGTTTCTTGCCTCTTTTCTGATGGGGGGCCTGGATTGTAACTGCACCTTATCTCCATGTATAAAGGGCAATCATAACTGTAGCTGTACAACTGTTGTACAAAAAGTCTGCAGAAGAAGTCTTGACCGGCTGTGGTCTTGTGTCTCTAAAGGCCGAACGGCCTGAGTTTTTGGTAACCCCGGGGAGAGACAAGCAGTGGGCAGGCTGGTTTCTATAGAAGAACACACATAGGGAACTAAAGCTGAGCCTTTCCAAGCATCATGCCCACTACTTATCTCCCCTCCTTTGCTTAAATCTAATGACAAACAACACGCAGGAAGCAGGTTACAGAAGGCCAGTGGTGGACTTCCTGTGCTATGCTATACAACACCCAAGGGAGTTGTAAGCACACAGCAGTGGGGGGTGCATTAAGACCATGGGCCTGATGATCAGGAGAGTTTTGGGAGGCGGGGGACACATGACTGCTACCACAGAATAAAACTATGGGCTTGTAACATGGAAGATCAGGAGGTCTGAGCTAAAGGACAGGCTTGGAAATAGCAGCATAAGCCCACCCTAAGGGTACTGACAGAAGTGATATTTGTTGTGCTTTTGGCCCCTTGAAAGCACACTACAGCCATGCCCTGACAGAAGTGCATGGCTGCCGAGCGCTTTGAGAGTGCCCAATAGTGCAAAACTGTCTCGTAACGAGGGTTCAGATGAGGGCGCTCCAAAGCGAAGTGCCTTCATTAACTTCTGTCTGTCCCTGTGCGTGATCAGGGCTGGGCTAATGCAGCCCGCCCTGCCCCTGGTGAGAACAGTTGGCTGAAGATGAGCTGAGCCTGCCATAGGTGTTGCTGGGCGGGGGAAGAAGGAAGCCTTCTGAAGATTTTGCAGTCATGATAGGTCTCCTTTGTGACCCCACAATTGGTCAATACAGCCCAAAGCTTAAAAGGTTCCTGAGCTCTTCATTGACCCTAAGATCTGATGTGGCATTCTCCACCCACTTCCAGCTGGCTAGGAGATTTTATCCAACCTTGCATGATGACAACCTGGCCTCATTTATTAACACATTTGCCACTTCTTGGCTGGGCTGCATCGATAAGCTGTGCCTGCACCTTCAGCATTTAGGAAGCTGGCACAAATCAATCCAGCGAATCTCAGCAACACTATGTGAGCACGCTGAATCTGTTCTCCACTCCGTATGCTGGCTTAGCATGGACTGCTGAACCAAGCCCCAGGTCTTGTTTTTTTATCATCAAGGCACTCCAGGGCAGCTAAATGGTTAATTAATGCTCAGGGATAAACCTGGTCAACCACTTCATGACTGTGACTAAATGGTAGTGTAATGGTCTGTGCAGCTTTTGCAGAGCCTGAACCAAGATTTAGCTAAGAATTAGTGGTGCAGCCTCCAGATTACAACTTCTGAGGCCTCTAAAGGCTGGAACTTGTAAGAGAAGAGGAGGAGAATTCGATTGTTCTTGGTAGCGCTCTCCCCTTAGTATCGACTCTCTGCTACTGTGAGGTACAAGATATTGGGGTATATGGGCCAGTGTCTGACTCAGTCTCTTATGTTCTTAGCTAAGGATCATCCTAAATCTCACCACCTCCTGACCCACTGGCCTTGCACGGTTAAGGAAGCAACACAGCTATCATCATATCCTTCTGCCTTTAATTCTCCAGCCTGCAAGACCGGGTACATGGATCAACTCATACAGCCTTTGGCATGACTTCCTCCCAGGGCTCAAACACGCATCTGGCATCACAAGACACCCTGACCACCCGGGAGACAAACAGATATTGCAAAATCCAAAACAAAGCCTCCCTTTGCTCACGCTTCTCCCTGGGGAGAGGAGATAAAACTAAATAGCTGCTGATGCTAGGGTGAGCATCATAAAGGACATTCCCATTTTCTGCTACTCTGTCCTCTGTCCTTTATTGATATAAATCCCCAATGCCTTTATGTCCTCTATTTTTCTCTTCAAGGCATAAAGGTATCTGGTTTTGTATCAATAAAGAACAGACGACAACTGGACTGTCCGCTATGATGGCCACCCTTGCTGGCACTGAACACATTGCTGGAAGCTACTCACATACTCTGGTGAAGGACACAGGATACGAACCTGCACCAAACTGAATAGACCTAGCAAGACAAAACTACAGCCCCTAGGACCTCATCTTTGGACCTTAGGACCTCCACTCTAAGCACATGGATAGTCTTATCACAGTCAATGGGATCACTTGAATCTAGACTGGGGCCACAGGTCCTGATCCTCAGTCAGGCAACACTCCTATCAAAGTCAAACAGGGACCTGCTACTTACAGGGGGCTGGACTCAACCTCTAAGGATAAGTAGCAAAAATAAGACCACAAGAAGCAGTAAAACCAGAACTCCTTCCTCCCACCTTGGCTTTACAGCCCATCAGTCAACAAAGCAGATTAGAAAGCAGCTTGGATACCCCAGGGGCAGAGCCTCAGCACTGCTGCCTTTGATTTGTGGGTTGGGTAAACAACCGTTATCCTCAGCCAGAACCTGCTTCTGGGCAGCACTGCAGGTGGGATAATTAGCTGAGGGCCAGGTTAATTGGCAGAGTTAACAAGCCCACTCCAAGCGCCGCGCAGTCACAGCGGTGGCGCTTCTGGTTTAAGAGGTAGCCCGTACAGAGCCACACCGCGTATTTGTGGGCATTGTTGTCGAGCGCAGTGCATTTACCATGCAGGCCTGGCCAGATTTAAAGCTGGTGAACCCATGAAATCCCTGCGGGGTTCAGTTTCTTAATGTCATGGGTGACAGGCAAGGAAACAGTTAAAACCAATGCACGGCACTTTTGCAATAGAAAGTCTATCAAACTGGGTGAAAATATTAAGGTGGGCCCCAGAGGACTGCATAACTGGAGCTCTGCTGCTTCTAATCTAAATGAATGCCCCAGAGTGAGATATCAGAAATATAAGCTAGTTAAGCTTGTGTGAAAGAGGGGCCAAGCGGCAAGATAAAAGCATTTACTAGGATTTGAATCTGAAGAGCTGAACTGGGAAAGATGTCCCTGTGCCATGTGCTGGGGCAGTTGTTGGTGCCAAAATATGCTCCCGAGTAGTGGTGCGTGAGTCTCTGGGAAGGACCAATTTTAAGACTCTTTGGATATGTGGTTGCCTGAAAATTCAGGGAACTACACGCAGTGAGCCAGAAGGCTCCTTCCAGTCCTCTGCCCCTGCATAAGCTGGGTAAGCGTGAACACAAGGCATCTGAGCAAAGCCAAGGAGGAGGAGGACTCTCTGGAAGCCCCCCTAGGAGGCTGCTGACACAATCACTGAATATCGGGGGCTAAGCAACTTCCCCACGCAACAGGCCGCTGCGTAAGAAGAGGCTCGAGGTGCAGAAGTGACTGTGTGTGTGGTCACAACACCACCGGGTTCGGAAACGTGAGTCACCAACAGCTGGCCACGGAGAGCCCCAGGTTTGCACTGAAATGTTTTTGTTTAATAATGAGGTGAACCACAGCAAGAAAGGGGCTGGATTCAAGGTCCGTGGGTCAACTCTCACAATTGATCGTGCTAGTTGGTGCTTTTCTTTAAGTCCTAGTTCCTGGAGTCCTATGACTGTGTGAGAATCATTTTAAAAATGCAAACTCTAACCTTCAAGGCTCTAATCAGGGGGGAAAAAAATATATAGAAGATACATTTTTCAAAAAATATCAGTATTTTGAAGACAAACTCATAATCTGGGTGGGGCAATGGGGGAATATTTGTGTTTTTGAGGCTGGCAATAGAGTCATTCCATTTATCAAGGGGTTCAACTCAGCTCCTCTGCTCTCCCGCCTAGCCGCTCCTGAATGTTTTATTAACTGGTTGTATTAGATGGAGGCTGTTATTTTTAGTATAGTATCATGATATTTTTAATTGTGTGAGATTCTATCAAGAGGGGGTGTGTGTGTGTGTGTGTGTGTGTGTATATAAAGTGAATTCATCTCAAGAAAGGGCAGAGCAAGTGCTTGCACACAAGGCAGAAAGAGAGATTGCGTGTATATGCATGTGCACCGGGGCACACGAGTTGGGGGTTTTTTTGTTTGTGTTGATATTCGGGGTGGGTTTGCCTGGGCTGGTCTGACAATTTTGCAAGGCTGACATATGTGTTAAAAAAGGAACAGAGTTAACTACAACCTCCAAAGGCACCCAGGTACTTGGGGAGATTAATTAGTCCTGAAGATCTAAAGACAAACCTGGGAAACAGAAACCCACCCCTTCTAAGGTACATCCAATCGCCCATGGCCTAGGAGGCAGATCAGCAGAGACATGCAAGGCAGATTCCCTTGGAAGAGACTCCCCAAACCTCCTGAGCTTTATATTCATCCTCATCCTGGATTTCAAAGGGCACGAACTAAAAACTCAGGCTTTCCTCTATTTTTACCAGGCTCCATGACTCCCAGCAAAAGCCAGGCAGACGAAACAGCCCGAGATGGCCCTTTAAAGGTTATCAGGACAAAAATAATGCCTTCTTCTGCAGTGAGGGGGCCTCTACTTGGCTCAGCCAGCTCTGAGCCGGAAGGCAAGCAGGGCATCTGGTTTCAAATTAGCTTCTCTGTCCAGGAAAAATGAAGCTTTATGCAGCATGATTCGGGCAGGGCAAGCTTTGTCCTGCATGATTCAGGGCAGCCCCTTTGGCAAGAGGACTAGGTGAAATTCAAACCCTCTTGAATTTTCACCCCTTCCTAGAGTTAAACTCACTCTCACACTCGGGGGGGGGGGGCTCGTTAATGGTTTGACTCTCCTCCTCCCCACAGCTGCTTTTCAGCCAGGACTGGATCTGCCTGTGCCAAAAATAACCTGTTTTCACAGTAGTTGCAGCCGCCCACAGGCAGGATTGTGGGGAGGCAGGCTCAAAAGACAAAAAGAGGAGGATTTTGTGGTTAATGCACCCAGCTTGCATACGCAAGACACGAGTTCAGTGGCCTGCTCCACTGACAGCTTCCTGTGGGACCCTGCACAAGTCTCTCAGGACCAGATCTCCCTTGCCTTAACATGAGATGCCTGGATCTGGCCCTGGGTTTCACAGACCCAAGCCAGGTGCCTAGGAACAGGATGCACAATAGCCAGAGGCTGCTTGAGTCAGTCAACAGGAAATCCCACGAGAGAAGAGTATCTGAACTCCTGCCTCTGTCCTGCATTTCGGCATGTCCCTGAGTTAAGTGCCTGTATGAAACCTACACCCAACTTCAGGTGCCTACGTCCAGAGAATGGCGGTGGGTAGTGACCTTGTATTTAGAGCAGTCAGGGAGTGAAAAGCTCGGGTTCGGGTCCCTCCTCAGCTTAATGGGCTTCAAGCCCCACATCTCTTGTCACCTCGGAGGGTGCCCAAACTCTCAAGCAAGCGACAAGGCTGGGTTGGGGCCATTCTCCATCCCTCACATGGAAGCTAGACCCTTTGGTAGAAATTAATCTTAGACCTCTGGAGCCAAAGGGAAAGCGAGCAAGAGGCCACATGTGTCTGCAGCCCAGCGAGAAGGGTGCTCAAAGGAATGGGGAACTCCTGGGTCCTGGTCCCTGTCCCTGGGACTGCATATGCAGTATGAGAAAATTACCAAATAAAATCCAGAAATGGCCTTTGAAGCGGAAACCAGAGCTGAGGACTTCTTCCTGCCAGAGAAGTGTCCTCAACACTGGACTAAAGAGTCTTGCTTGCTTGCTCATTGGCTTCACGACTAGTATTTGTGGTTGGCCAGCAGCCCTGATTCAGTGGGGCAACAGGGGAAGGGGTGGGCAGTGTATTTTGTAGCCTGGAGGCTAAAGCACTCTCCTGGGAGATGGGAGATGTGGGTTTGAGCACCCTGAGGCTGATAAGGAGCTAGAACCCACGTCTCTGACTTCCAGGATGAAAGCTTTACCCATGATGCAAATGGTGACCAGGGACCTCCACTTCCACCTCTTCCTCTAGTGGCTGTGTGTTTGGATAACAGTGACGGCAGGTGTTAAACTTTGTGCCAAACTTCATGCTGTTGCCACGTGTCAGGCATGCCTCCCTGGGGACTGAGGTGTAGGGAGGCCCAGTCTGTCAATCCTAAAGACCCTTAGACTCGAGGTAGGCAGCTGCTTGAGAGTCATCCCCCATGTGCGTCTCAGCTTAAGGAGCATATTCTTACATGGATGCATTGGGATTCTGGGGAATGTCTATAGCCTGTCCCCAGTGAGTCCTCACTCCTGACCTATCCCACTGCTTATACCAAACCCAGAAATATAATGGGGAAGCTGCTCCAGGAGCCTCCTGCGCTGCTTCCCCCAAGCACATTGGAGGCAGAAGTCTCAACAGCAAATGTGTGGGGACATCACTGGAGCAGCTTCACAGGCCCATTTCCCCATTTGTTGGTGCATGTGAATGGAAGTGATGGGCAAAGCATCCTAGGGGAGCTGCCCCTGGCAGCACCAGAGACACCATGGAGACAAGGAGCCCAGTGGGGCCCTACTACCCTCTTCTGAGCATGACTGATTCAGCAAAGCATATGCTTAAATTTAAACACGTCTAAGTCCCAGTGAGATCAGGTGGCCGGTGAACTATAAAATTGGAGCCTCAATCAAAAGCCATTCCCCTTGGCATGAAGACAACCTTGAACATGCAGAAGGCCCTTCGTACCAGACAACTTCTGGTGAAATCCTCCAATTCTTGCTGCAAACCTGTAGTGGTTTAACTAGGTAAACCAGTCCCATTCAACTACCCAACTAGCACAGGTGGCCTGTACTATTTCTCCCATTAATATTAATAAAACAGCAGCCTATTTAAACTTGTTTGTATTCTTGCTGCTTCTTAAGAAATCCATGCAATCCTTAGTAGCCAAACTAATAAGATTGTCTCCCAACATGAGATTTCATTTGGGGTATAAAAAGTACACACCTAAAGCTCTTGATTTAATTCTCGTGGACTAAGCTGATTAAATGCTGAGGAGTTTAGAGGCTTTTATAATTTTATTGCATTAGATTCCAGAGATGAAATGAATGGAAATGACCAGAGAGTGAAGTGGGCAGAAATCTGTATCAGCAGGTTTTCAAGACTACGAATTACCATCGAACAACACAGCCCAGTGTACGTGATATCTAATCTAATATCAGAGCACTCGTCAGACAGTATTGATAAGCATTTGCTACTTGTGCTGCAGAGCATTAGAGGAAAATTATGAACAGGAACACAAAACAACTTGAAGGAACAAGTAAAGGTCATCATAACCTGAAGAGTCGTACCAGCCATTTGAGGGAAACCAGCAACAGTAAGTAGAAACTTGCTGTGAGCTATTATTACTGCTTCTAATTATCTGTAGTAGAGCAGGTCACAGAACAAGGCCTGTTGTCTTGCCTACTGTACGCACGACATAAGACGCACAGTCTCAGTTCAGAAGATTTAGGCTGGATTCTGAACTGTGTTTCATACCTGTACGCAGGATTAAACCAGCCCCTCCATCCACACCAACACCCACCCTGTCTTCCCCTAGGTAGGTGATCTGAGCCCTGCATACAGGAATAAACTTACTCCCTCAGAGACAGAGGACACTTACAGATGTTTGATTTTTCATGCAGAGAGGCCCCCAAAAGGGCTCTGTGGACGTAACTTAACAAATGTTCAGGGTTGCAGAGCGCTTTTAAAATGGCTGATCGCATAAAAAATCAACCCTCATCTGATGAAGTATCAGACAGGGGCGCTCTACAGGCAGAAAAGGTTAATTTGGGGTGATTCTGCACATATCCCATGGGCCTTTGTGGGGGCTGGCCTGGAGCTTGCGCACCCAAGCACCATCCCAGCCCTGGCCCCAGGGCTGTCACAGAGGGAAAAACAGAGTCTCCTCCCTGCGCAGCAGGGAAAGGAGGAAAGGAGAGGGAGAGTGGGGGAAAGGAGCCCCTCTAGCTGCATGTGTCTCCCTCACCTACCCCTGCTGGGCTCTGCAGGGGAGCAGGAGCTGCCCTGCAAGGTGGGGGGGATCCCTTCCCACCCCCCATGCAAGCATCTTGACACTGGCAGAGGCTGCTGCAGCTGGAGCTGGGGGGAAACCGTGTGGCAGGGGGGCTCCATTGCTTCCCCCACCTGAGGCTCTCGACAGTGGCAGCCATGGCTGCTGTGCCCAGAGCTGGGATGGGGGGAGGGAAACAGAGACCCTCTGTCCCACAGGCCTAGTCTGGCTACCCTTTCTGGGGTCTTGGTGGGAGTCAGGTCGAGCCCATGAGTCAGGGGGGTTCCTTTCCCCACTGCCCCAGCTCTGAGTGTGGCAGCCTCTGCTGCCATCAAGATGCTCATGCAGGGAATTTGGGGGGTGAAGGGAGCCCCCCCATCCATGCAGACCCAGCTTGGCTCCCCCAAGGACGCCTGAAGGAATAGCTGGGGGTGCACACATGGGTGGGAGGCTCTGTCCCTTCCTTCCAGCTGTTATTGGCAGTTAACAGCTGGTGGGGGGGGCGTGGGAGAGGGGCAGTCTGGCAGCCTCTTGGGAGGCTGCTGGAGTGCCCCCACTGGCTAGCCAGGGCCAGTGCAAACAAGCTCCGAGCCCCCCACCCAACAAGAGAACTTGTATTGGGTTCAATGGTGCTCTAACTCATGGCGCTTTGTATAAAGCACCATGACATGCTGCCTGCACTTGTGTAAGTGTCTATAGGTGAAGAGGGCCATGACTCCATTCCCACAGTGCACTGGCCAGCACAAATGAGCTGGCATAAGCAACGGGGTAAGTTGCTGTTGATACAGGCACCGTACACATGGGCACCCTATTCCATAACTGAAGGGGAAGCAGGGAGGAACTGAGCCCTCACAGCATGTATGAAATATGATGGTTGCCGGGTAGGTGCAGTTCACGTGGAGACTGCCACTTAGGTCCATGTCTAAAAGCATGAGCTAGCCCTGCTGCAATGTTAGACACTCTCTTCCCCCTGGTATTATTCACAAGTGATGAGGGAATTGGGAAACCATGGCACAGCCAGAAATTCCTACCTATCTCCCATAGCGCCAATGGAGAGGCTGCTGTGTGACTTGGGTGTTAGCCTGAGACTTAAGAAACTCGGGGTTACATTCCCTGCTCTGCTTCAGACTCCCTGCACTATCTCAGGCCAGTCACTTGGCCTCACACTGCCTGCCTGCCTCATTCATAAAACAAGGAAAATATTTCCTTGCCTGACAAGTTACATCATCGTCATACAGAAGTAGAGCTGGAAGGCACCTCCAGAGGTCACCTCTAGTCCAACCCTCTGACTGAGGCAGGATCATCCCTATCCAAACCATCCCAGCTGTCTATCCTCCCAAAAGCATGCTACCTACCCCTATGCTCCAAACCCAGTAGAGAAATGACTCGGAAGACACCCCAGCTGGTGTTCTTGGACTCAAGGGAGGCAGAGATAGATATACACTGAAATAGCTTCCTCCTCATTTGAATGAAAGCCAAAAACTGTATTTTCTCCCATACGGTAGACACCTTTATTTCCAAAATTCATCTGCCATAAACTGGAGCACACAATATAAGTAAAGATATGTGGTAATAGTTGTTTCTGCCTCTCTGGTTGGCGGGGGTGGGGAGGTAGGAGAGAGAGAACCAAAAGTAAGGCTGCCGTGCCGCACATGGGGCTCCTTAGCTGCTACTTCCTAGTGTTTTCAAGGAAAGATATTTTTACTTCATTTTGCTTTTCAAAAACCAGGTGCGCGTAGGGTTATCAACCCTCCAAGATTGTCCTACAGTCTCCAGGAATTACATAAAAATCTCCAGGAGAAAGCTGAGAGTCATCCAAGAGATAAATGATAGGGCATTCATTAAAATAAATATTAAATGTTGAATCCAATTTATACATCAGTCCAGTGGATTTTTAAAATGTAATAGTAATGTGCATTGGCCTTCCTGACGTAAAGTCTGTGCATCGTAATCTGTAACCGATATACACAAGCACACGGGCATGTTCATGTTGTGTGTCGCGGGCATGTTGGCATTCCAGAAACCTCCCAGATTAAAACAGAAGTTAGCAATCCTAGGTGCAGCATCTTATTGTGGAGCATGGTGCATGCAAGAAAATACGGTATTTGCATATCTTCAGGGAATGGGATGGGAATGCCAGCTCTAAGGCAGAGCTCCTCAAAGACTGCAGGTCTGGGCAGATATGTTGGCAAGGTCACGGTGAAGCCCTGGGTCTCTTCGCCACTTCACTGAAATCAGATCAACCCCATGAACTTTTCCAATTTAAACAAATGCGCTTTCTAACGGAAAAGCTTCCAACTGGAGAACTTCCAGCCAACTGCAACTGGGAGATGTCTAGATACAATACTAAGGGGAGGTGTAGAAGTACTTCAGCTGGATCTCAGGAGATCTCTGTGGCCTATGAATAAGAATTCAGCACTTCTGGAGTTTGGACAGACATACTAAAAAATACTAAATTCCTGCAGTTCTTGGGCTACGTCCCAAAATCAAGAAGTGCTCAGAGGAGACATGCCGAGAAAAAGAATAACAAAAATGTTTTCGTTTTCAATCAAGTTTGCAATTGAATTCAAATCTGTTCAGCCATTCTAACCTTTTCAGCGATTCACAGCAACACACTTTTGACTTATTAGCACTTATTGAAAGCAAGTTTGCAAAAAATATGTTTCCTGGTTGGTGGTATTTGCAGGCCTCTTCCATGACTACGTCTGGCTCGGCACATCCCTTCCTGTCAGCTCAGCGTGCACACCTACAGATCACAACTTTTGCCGCCTCGGTAAATTACAAAAGTCACGTCACATTAGTTTCCCTGCCTGATAGGATTGGATATTGCTAACTAATCAAAAACCAAAAACTGTGGATTTTACAATTTAAAGTACATTTTTTAATTGTGTGAATAGTCATCCATTCAAACTTATTCTGCCTTTGTTGCCACTAGCAAACTGCTCAAATACTCACACAACAGCCAGGCATAAGGCTGAATTTAAATTCCCTTTCCTACGCGAACAAATATTTCTGGATCCTTCTTTCCCATGATCCTCTCAGTTGTATGCACTGTCCATCTGCATTGAAAAGCCTGGTCATTCTGAAACACTCCCAGGGGCTGCGATGACTTGACAACATCTTAAAAGCAATTAAAAAGCTGTCTATTCAAACACATTTTCTGCAAACAAAAGTTTATTTGCTATATATAGATAAATGCTGTCAGTGGACTAATTTGGAAGCATTGTTGATTACCCCTTGTAATGAGGCCCATTACATAATTAAAAGAGTTTTCTCCTAACTGCAGTTTACTGCTAATTAACATTTTATGCTGTCGACAATGGACACTTTGGGCTTCACTGCAGACATAATTATGCAATTTTATCCTAAGAGTGGTTTATGAATTATTAATTAATATTAAATCTGTTGATTAAAGGGTAATTTGTAAGTAATCCTGCCATTGCTGGAAACATATTTCTCCCATAAGTATTCCCTTGAAATATGCCCCAAAATAATATGGACTAAACAAAAGGCAGAAGTTTGGGAGCATGCAGCCCAAAGGACAGGGATGATTTATTTATGAGAACCTCTGATGTTTTTCCAGAAATTCCTGTTGCTGGTGTTTTAATGAAACAGAGCCTGCTGAACTGTACTGTCAAGTCCTGGCAGGAGCCATCAAGCGAAAGCAATATTTCCTTTGCTTTTTTTTTTTTTTTGTATTAGTAAAACAGAAACACAAATGAAATTTACTCATTTATCACAATGCGGGAAGTTCAGACCAAAATGTATCAGCACAGCACGGAGTAATGGAAACCTACAGTTGCAGGAGTTGAATACCTGCAGAAATGCCTTAAGTGCAGCGTTGCTGTGAAACAATGAAAAGTGGCAAGACAGAAATTACAGATGTGCATGGGAGTGCTTTTCCGCTCCCAGTTGTGTCTGAGGAAAGGTTTAGAGCAGAGACCAGCCAACCAACCCTCTTATTCAAAAGACATAAAGGGAAGGGGGAGGAATCGTGGCCGTATGAAACTCAATGGCAAATCCTTCATGGAGTTCATCAGGGTCAGGATTTCCCCCAAGGTTTCTGCTGGGCAAGTATCACTGCATCGGTAAAGGATGTGCCCCAGGGTATGCCCACTGCACCTCAGGTTTTGGTTCAAACGGGCTCTGCGGGCAAGGGTCTCATTTTGGTTCTGCCAGGTTGGAGATGCCCAACGCCAAGGGCCGATGAGAACGTGGAGGTCAAATGTCAGTGTTAAATGAACTGCTTGAAGAAAGAGAGCACTTGGAGAAAGGGGTTGGGACCATCTTTTTTTCTGTCCTGGAGAAGTGAGGGTAGGGTTGCCAAACCTGACCTTGCCAGCGCTGGGTTTTGTAAAGAACCTGGAGCCGAGAGATTTCAGAGCCTGACTGCATTGCCTCCGAGCCATCCAAGGGACACACGTGGCTTGCACAGCGCTTTAGCACGTTGAACCACAATACTGCTCTGGCGACACGGATGTATCAAAGGGCAAAGCCTGCCAAGCCCGAGGGGCCAGTGTGCTAGGTATCGCATTCCTGCTTTACTACAGAATGGCACTGCTATTCAGACCACTGGCACTGCTGTATGACTTTGCTTCACTTAAGGATTTTTCTTCCTCTAGTGACAGCAAAGCCTTGGCTGCCAGCTCCCGGGCTGATTTTTGGAAGCTTCACATTTTGCGGGCTGTGTCCCTGAGCCTTACTGAAACGAAGAGCCATTGTGCTGTAGGAAAGCGGAGTCGGTTCAAAGCAATGTCAAGGGTTAAATGCAAATCAGCTTGATGGCGCTGCAGAAGGAGCTGCACAGAAGGTATCTTTCCGGGTGGGGGAGGGAACAGAGAGGCCTCCCGCTATCTCTGCCCGTTCTGGGGGCTGAGCTCCCAGCATGAGTTATGGCCTCCAGCTGCTCTAGCAAGCTGCATCCTGTCCAGGGCAGGTCTCCGAGGCAGCCCAGCATCCCTGTGGCACTCAGTCCTCTGGACGCAACCTGGCAGGGCCCCTAGGCCCGGACGGCTGAGGGACTGCCGCATTTATACTGTGGGAATTCTCCATTGGTCCGTCCCAGAGCCAATGCCAAGGCTCAAGCAGGGGAGAGGCTGTCCAATGGGTACCAAATCAGTGAAAGCCACGCATTGCTTTTTGGAGATGAGAAACACAGGCCAAGTTGCCCACTCCATCTTTCACTGATGTTGTGTGCACTGAATTCCAACACATGAGCTCGTTTATTTTTTACCACCTCGGAGGAGCAAGCGTGGATTGGGGGCATCTCTCTGGGTCTGTGAAATAAGCCCCACTGAGCATTTTTGGAGGGATTTCTCCCCCCATGCATTCTCCCTCCACTCTGCCCCTGGCTCTTCCTTCCCGGGCACAGAGCCTGGCATCAGGAGCCCAGGAACAGGAGCCTGCATTGGTGTGTCTGACTGCAGGACCCAGGGCAGGGATGTCACCCCACCAGGATTACCCTGGAGTTTCCAGGAATTAGATATAAATCTCCAGGAGACTGCGGAGATAAATGATAGGGCATTCATTAAAATAAATACTAAATGCTGAATCCGATTTATACAATAGTCCAGTGGGTTTTTAAAATGGAATAATATGCATCTGCCTTCCTGATGTGAAGTGTATGCGCCGTAATTCATAATTGATATATGCAGGCATGCAGGCACATTCGCATAGTGTGTTGCGGGCATGCTGGCATTCAGAAACATCCCAGAATAGATTCAAATAGAGTTGGCAACCCTAACCTGGGGCCAGATCATTGATGATCTTCCCCCTCCTGTCTCTGGCTCATGTATTTCAGAAAATAGTGTTAAGGGGCACCATAAGTCAAGTGACCTTCCCTCTTTACCATTTCTGCTCAGCCTCCGGTATTTGCAAGTACAAGCCAAATATCTAAAGAGCTAAGCTACAGCCTCCCACTTGGCCGAACAGTGTGATGCCACCGTCCCCTCAGGCTGGCTCAATCTATTTGTTTCCCCCAGCCCCCATTCCCTAAAAGCCTAGAATAGAAAAATTGAAACAAGTCACCCAGAAAAGTCAAGCTCAGCACTTCCGCTCAGACAAGGCGTCCTGAAGGACAGGAGCGTGAGGCTGGCGAGCTGAACAGTGCTGAGCTGCTCGCGCACAGCGAAATCAAGGCTCATTAATCACACGCATTAGGACATGGCAGAGTCACGCATGCTGGGTTTCCACACAGTGAAAGATGAGAATTCGGACGCCTCCTCCCCCCACTGCCCCATCCCCAGCATCTGTTCACTGGCTGCTGCAGCTGGTTTCTCCTAGGTCTTCTGAGTTAAATGGGCTACATCTCAATAAGAGTGCCCGGGCTGGGCAATGGACTGTGGTATAATAATACAACCATAACATTCCCCACGTGCACGCGCACACACACGCGCACAGGTATACAATTGCTCCATGGTGTAGCTGGTGCTTGCTGATAGATACTCAGTCTACAAATCGGTTCTGGGAAGGGAAAAGCTACTTCTGTGCAGATCTGTCCTGCTTACAGAAACTACTTTCCAGCAGGTCCCCATTTCCTAACATCATCAGCAGGCTTCAGAAGTGCCATGTGCTACTGCGAAGGCGAGCACTGCAATTAGATGTCATGTCCTTATTTATACCAGGAGACACAGGAGAAGGAGAGAGCTTAAGTTGTGCTAATCCCCAAGGTAAACTGTGATCAGTTTTCACATCCGAGTTGTTTTATACACATGAAATATAATCACATGGCGGCACATAGCTCAGATGGAGAGAAAGGCATTCACGTTATCAGATGAGTAGGAATGTCCAAGGAAGAAAGGGCCAAGCACCCCCATGAACGACGTGTGCCCCCGGAGGCTGGGGGGCACGGCGACCGCTCACAGGTGGTGGCAGCAGTGACGGTGGCAAGGGCATGGTGGCAGCAAGCAGGGAGCTCCCACAGGCGGCCACAGCAGTGTTGAAATCATAACATATAAGCCCTCGTACCTAAGATCTGTCAGAGGACCAGCTAACCTGGCAGGGAAGGTACCAGTACGTTCACACCCACCTTTCTAATTGCTTTTTCAGCTTTGACTTCTTCAAGTCTTTTGAATGCCATTATAGAATCATAGAAGAGTCCGGCTGGGGGGTCCTCAAGACGTCACATATACTCCAAACCTCTGGTTAAAGCAGGATCACCACCATCTAAAGCAGGGGCAGGCAATTATTTCGGCTGGAGGGCCACTTAATGAGCTTTGGTAGCCGTTGAGAGCGTGGCAGAATGCTACCTCTGTCTCTCCCCAAAAACTCTGCTGTGTGACAATTTGGTTAACATGGTCCCTGCAGAGGGCAGACATCCCATCTCTTTAGGTAATCTGAGCTGGATACATTCCTGAGGGAGGGGGGAAACCTGCTCCCTCTGCCTGCGTGACTGGCATGACATATCTGAGTGAGGGGCTTGGGCTCCCTATTGTTCTAAGCAATGCCAGTCTACCCGGCAACCGGTGATGCTTTTCAAATTGGTTGGCTGGCAGCCAACAGGTGCTGACCTCCATTGGACCAGGTAAATGTGGTTATAAGGTCTATATAAGCTAAAGACTGCCCAGGAGGAGGGGCAGTAGCCATGATGAAATCTCAGAGAGAGAAGCTGGACCATCTGAAACTTGCTCTCTCTCTTGAAACTCATGATCAATGATCTGCCTGCCTCCAGAGGGACTCTCTACCTGCCTCAGCCCGGCAGCACCTCTCCACCACTGTCAACAGCACACAGCCCCAGCGCACCCTAACCCAACTCCAGACTCGCCCCAGCAGGAGCGGAGCAGCTGAAGCCCGTGCCAGAGCCCCGACCCTAGCCTGCCCCACACTGCCCAGGCATGGTACGTCCTGCCACTCTCTGGGCATCCAGCAGGGCTGGGGCAGCTCTGCAGCTAGGCTGCCATTCTAGCCAGCAGCAGCATCTTCCATTTGCCACCGCTGCTGGTCCCAGTGCCGCACCAGTGGAGACCCACGCCACAGCCCTGACCTGGTGCACCTGCACCCTGCACCTGCTCCAGACTCACCTATTCATGCTAAACAGCAGCAGCAGTAGCATTGGCAGGGCAGAAAAGGTTGCTCAGAGCAGGAGAAAGTGGACTCTCCCCTCGGCACTGCTGGGCGCTTCCAGCTGTAGCTGCCAGGAGCCCACGCTGGGCTGCCCTGCAGCTCTGCTGCCATCACTGCCGCTTCCTATCTGCCCCACATGGCAGAACTGGCAGCACAGAGGAGCTGCAGGGCAGCCCAGAGGGTGGCAAGACACCAGGGCCAGACATTTCCTGAGCCAGGCAGGACCAAGGGACACACCGCGGGCCAGACAAAGCCCTCCACAGGCCAGATCTGGCCCACAGGCCATATTTTGCCCACCCCTGCTAGACTGCAGGTTGTACACCCAGCCCAGGAGGAGCCTACACCCCTAGTCTAAATCTCCAGCCTTGGCTGCAGCCAAAACTCACTGCTTCTGAAGAAGGCCACCCCCACCCTCCCCAGCATCTGTAGCAACCGGAAGGGAAACAATTAATTCCTAGCCCCATGTAGCAAACAGCAAAGCCCAGAAGCCTGGGAGAGCCAGACACCGTCCACGCTGCACTGCAACCTGGGGACCACAAACATAACTTCGCGCATCACATATCCTAACTGGAGAGCCATAACTCTCCTTGTTATTAGCAGAGTCTCTGTTGGTAGAGCAGACCCCTTTTTAGACATGCACATTTTTAAGGCTAGATGGGACCAAGTGGACCCATCTTCATGGATGGTTTTTACACAGAACTGATAAAGTGCCAGTGTTGCCTCATGCTTAGTCCTGTAGAAAGGCAGCCAGCCTACTTCTGGGCCAGGAGCCTACCCAAACTGGAAGAGGCTTTGCTGGCTTAGTGCGGGCAATCTAGCGTGGTGCCAATAACGCCAATGAGTTCTGCATCTCAGCCAGGCTCACCAGCTTGCACTAAGTGGGGTCCAGTCCCTCCAGCTGGTGAGGTGGAAGTGGCCTGTCTCACTAGGAGCTGCTTGACACCAAAGTGAAGCATTTTACACACTCCCAGGACAGAAGGTTTTAAGATAGATGAACTCCTGATCTATAAATTTCCATAGGGACACTGGAAGGGCTTTTTTTAAATCAGGACTGTCCCAGTCCAAAGAGGATAAATCGGGAACTCTATGCACAGGGTTTGTCCCAGCATCTCCTGGAAGGAGACTTGCCTTTAGATATCTCAAGCTAACTGACCCTCACTCAGCTGTGCTAAAATAAACCAACCAATCAGCCAGCCACCATCAATAGACGCTGTGGGACAAGTGCTCTCAACTTTTGCCATTGTCCTCATGATCTTGGCTTCTATTTTTAAGAACATCTCCAGCCCTCAGAGTGACAGAAAAGCTTGGAAATATGACTCGAGAGAACTCTAATGGCTCAAATACCAGAAAGGAGGAAAAAAGGACCTCCCCCACCGCCAACACACACTTTAATTATTTTTTAAGTTCTGGAGAGCTAATCTCATTATTTGTTTAATGTTTGGGGAAGTCCTAATCTCGGGACCGCAGGCAGGTCTAGGCTGCTCAGGCCTGGCAGGAGGAGGCGGTATCCTGGCAGCGGCAGAACTATGGGTCCCTGGTGAACTTTAATGTCAAAAACAGAGGCGCCTGGTGCATTTTCATGCCTCCGGGGTGAGGCTGGAGGATCGGAGTTGCAGTTCTGGATAACTCACATGTTTGAACACACTGAGCGGAGCTGCAAATTGATTTTTGCAGAAGTGAGTCAAAATTGTGAGGAAGGGAGCCGTGGGGAATGGGTACGTGCTGTGGGGATGTGCCCTTGCCAGGGGCTGTCCTGCTATGGGAGACTTTACCCTGGATGTGTGGGTCCTGCCTGTCACCCCATAGGGATCTTGCCTTTAGCCCAAGGATTTGGGGTTGAATAAGCACTCCTGTTCTTTTAAAAAGGTTATTCTGCTATGATTTTAAGACTCCAGATGGTTGGAAATCTACTGTCTCTCCTGGCCACGACTGTCTGTGGTTAGTCACTCTGGTCATTAAACCTTGTGCCATATTTCCATGTCTGCCAGACAATGGCATGGACATTTTGTACCAGGCTATTTATGGAAAGCCAGACTCCAGGGCTTGCACTTTCCAAAAGAATGAACGCTGCTTTATATATGAGAACCTATAAATAAGTAGACTGCCGGAGCAGAGATTTCATACCCCTCCAGTCTTCTGATTTAACCCTTGGTGCTCAAAAATCAGCTTCCCCTCCAGTTTAAAAAGCACTGGTATCTTGGCTTACAGAACACTTGTGTCCAAAAGCTGTCATGGGCTCCTACATTTCCTCCTGCTTGTCCAACAGTCTCAAAAGAAAATGAGTGGATATCGCCTCCAGTCATATTTTTAGGCAAAGTGATTTCTCCTGCCCTGCTTTGTGCAGAGCCTGATCTGTTGGCTGTGCGCTGGGAACGCCCACCAGATCAAGCCCCACAGGGGAAATAGTTTGGGGAACTCCTAATCTCGGGACCGCAGGCAGGTCTAGGCTGCTCAGGCCTGGCAGGAGGAGGAGGTATCCTGGCAGCGGCAGAACTATGGGTCCCTGGTGAACTTTAATGTCAAAAACAGAGGCGCCTGGTGCATTTTCATGTCTCTGGCGTGAGGCTGGAGGATCGGAGATGCAGTTCTGGATTTAGGCAGCTAAAATCAGCCTGAGTGCCAGCTTTGTGGTCCCAAGTCTAGACGATCCACAAATTCAAAGCACGAGCTCAATCCTCAGCTAGCCTCACAGGGAGGATATACGCAAATCCTTCAAGTCACCCACAGGTAGGGTGGCCACAGAGAGGAGCAGTTTTCTGCTACTCTGTCCTCTGTTGATACGAAACCCAACGCCTTTGTGTCCTCTATTTTCATCTTCAAGAAAGAGAAAAATAGAGGACATAAAGCGGTCGGGTTTCGTACCAACAGAGGACAACTGGACAGTCCTCTATGATGGCCACCCTACCCACAGCACTCAAGTGAAGGTCAATATGGAGCTGGACGTGTCACTGTGCCTGGAGCCTGGTCACCAAAGCAAAGCAGCTATCGGGGCCAACCCCATCGCTGCTCCTCCTGCTGATGTGGCCCTGCCATCATCCCGGTCCCTCACAACTAGCGCTGGGAAGAGGGAAGTATCCGCATTACCTCTGCCAGCGCTAGCTCTAGGGCCAGTCCCAGAGGACAGCTGCTCAGGCTTGAGGAGCATGACACCACACGGGTGTTTTCCCCAATTTATAGCAGTCCCCAGTCTGGGTCAGAGCAGGAGCTAACACAGAAGGTGAAAGATGTAGCCACAAGCCTACCCTGAGATGTAAGACAATCGCTCCGCTGGCCCCCTGCCAAACACAGCTATTCTGCGTACCGGCACAAACCACTTCTTTCAGCAGAGCCCGGCTATAATTTTATTTAGACGACGAGCGCTCTGCTCCTTGCCACTCAGATCTCTTCAGCACTCCAGCAAGCTGACCTCTACCCCGCACGCTGTCGCGTGGTCCTCAGGGACTTGGTGTCAAAGCCCGCGGGGCTGAAATGGCGGTGTGTGTTGCAGCCCCGTCTCCACCTTCAAGGATCAGATCTGAGAGGCTGGCAAACCCTGCCAGTCTGTGACAGGTCAGGGCAGCTGGTGCTAAACAAAGGGCATGCAAATATCCAGGAGGCAGGGGGGAAGAAAAACAGAAAGTATTTGTCCACAGAGAAGTGAGGAATATTTTGCTCCTCGGCCCTTTTGTAGAGGTGAGCTGAAGGCAGAGGGAGCCCAGAAAGCTGCCTCCTAGGTTTCCCAGGACTGAACTGACAAGTGAGTCGGGACATGTCTAATAGCCTGTCTCTCTGCGGAGCCCGGAGCTGTTTTGAGGAGATCAGCTCCACTCACTTGCCCCCTCTCGGGCCTGGAGACTAGGCAGTGTAGACATCTTAGAGAGGTACCGAGCACTTGTTTGTTGCTACCTCTCCCAAGTCTATACAGGGAGGCAATATAGACGTGGCCATACTGTCAGTACTACGAGGGATACTTGCAAACATATGCCCCTTGCCCTGGAATAAACTTGAAGGCAGGGTAGATATGCACCTTTATAAATTAATCCAATAAAGACAGATATATAGAGAAACAGCACCAGCTTCTGTGAAGCCAAGTGCACTTCCTCTGATGCAAAAACCTGCCAGAAGCAGACACAGGCACTTTGCTCAAAGGAGAAGGGAATCTATTTCTCTTATTTTTTGCATTGCAGTGATGCTTACAGACCTGACTGAGATCATTGCCTGGCTGTGCTAGATGCAGCTCAGTTGTACAAAAGGCAGTACAAAGAGACAATAGGTTAAGAGTATTAACCCCATTTCACAGATGAGGAACATAGGCTCAGATAGGTTAAGCAGCATGCCCAAGGTCACAGAAAAACAAGATAGGAAGAGCCCTGTCAGACTGGAGAATCTCCCCAAGCCTTCCCGTGGCCTGGAGACCAAATCCAGATGTCCTTGTCGTGTAAAGGAAAGCCCCCGCTCCCCCCACGTTCCTTTAATGCAGCTCCATGCGGGTGTCTGCCAAGTCGCAAAGGCAAACCATCAACTCTCAGCTCTCTGGTCCTACATTTTCATTGCTTTGTTCAAAAGCCCAAGCAGGGGAGAAGTGGGCATTCCCAAAGTCATCCCTTAGCTACTCCCGTGCTGCATTAGTCTGAGAAAAATGACCTGATGAGAAGAGCTAACACCACCCCCAGCAGTATCACACCCTACCACACGCCACACGGTCCAGTTTGGGCAGGCTGCCTCCTAAGCCAGAAGTGGCAGCTGCGGTGTGCAGCATGGTGTGCATGCTAATTAGCTGGGAGCTGTGCTAACTGGCACTGTCCCTCAGCCCTGCTACCCTACCTGAACCGCCGTGCCAGCTCCGCTACACAGCTTCCACGGCAGAACGCAGTGCAGCCGCGCAGCGCACCTGAAGGCATTGCCACCGAGCGTGGCAACTTTTATCTCAGACACGGCCTGAGCCCACTTAGCACCAGAGGGCATTTATTAGAGAAGTCACACATCCCATCTGGGACTTGGCCGCTCAGGCCAGCCCCGCTCTCTGTGGCCACTTTAACTTCATTACCATGAGAACAGCCTTGGTCATCACAAAGGACATTACAATACCCTGCAATGCCTTGTGGGGGTACCCCAGTGCTCCTAATTATAAATCATTATTAGCGAGAGTTATTTTGGGACCCTGCACTTAAAATTAGGTAGTTTATAAAAGAATTAATCACGAGAAGGGGTCAAAGCATTGCAGTTTTTCAAAGAACAGGGACAAATGCTTAGTTCACCGCCCTTCAGCGCTCTCTAATCACCACCTGATTAGGAAGATTAAATGTCACAGACAGTTGTTCTTTCCCTGCTCTCCCAAAATACACCTATTTTTTTGCAGAGCAGAAAGTTGGCTCAGTGACTAGGCAACAGACCACGACAAAGATGGCCTGCATTTATGTCCCTGACATAGCCTTACCTCTGCCCCGCTCCTTTGTGGATTTGGCTTTAATTTCTTTGGGCTAGGGACCAGATTCAACAAGGTATTTCCAAATGCCTAAACTCTCATGAAAATCAGTGTTTGTTGTAACACTGGTAGGGATGGTACCAGCAGTCCTTTTCTATTCAATAGCTCATCCAAGATATGAGAGAGGCAAGATCAAAACCCTTATCTGCCTAAGGGGCACCTGGAAGAGGGGAGATCTGGGTTTCAATCATAACTCCAACAAATATTTCCTTATTTACTGTTGAATATTTATTGGACCAGGCACTGGCGCCCAAACTACCCCGCTCACAGGACAGCATCTGAACGACTTGTTTGTACATTCGCTCTCTCTCTTGCACTTGCTCTCTCTCTGGCCCAATGAATATTTTATATATGACTAATATGAATATAATATGAATACAAGATGAATATCCATGCAAAGTCTATTTTGGGCAATGGAGGGATTGAAAGCTTCACCCCCCACCCCCAATAATATTCCATATCCTCGTAGTTGGAGCACCCTCCTCAGAAATCGGAGATATGGGTTCAAATCCCAGGAACAGGAGGTCATTGAAACCCAAAGCTCAAATGAGTGATGTCACTACCGACTTACAGGATTGTCACTACTGCCACCATCTTCTCTGCATTTACGCAGAGTCCAGTTGGGTCAGTATGCTGCGTGAATGCTGCACAAGCCAAGTCTTAAAGGTGGAACAAGCAGAAAAACGTGCAGTTTTTTAAATTGGGAGGCGCTTAGGCATGACTTGCTCAGCACTGTTAAAACTGGACATAGCCTGTAGCAGACCTTTGGGCTCCCAGAGAACTTTATTGTGGGAAACTTTGGGTGGTTTCAGACTGAATCCCTTCCAGGGATAGGCAGCAGGTTTTAAAGATCTCAATTCTGCTTTGAGTGCTTAAAGAGGCCATGAGGTCCCTAAGTCTTTCTGTGAACTTGGGTCTCTGTGCCTCAGTTTCCTGTGTCTAAAATATGGCTATCTGTGTGAAGTGCTCGGATGGGGGTCATATAAGCAAACAAAGGTAGATTCACAAGACTGATGGCCCCACAATGAGCTGAGCAGATCCTGTATGTGATACTTGGCACCAGGAAAAAAAAATTCCATGACAAGAAATGTCTGGGAACATTTTGAGTTGCATCAAGTCCTAGTGCCTGCTGAAAGCATGCTACAGCTCTGTCCTACTCCCAGCTGATGTGAGTTCTCACCAAGTACTCTCCTTACTTTTATGAAGAGGCAGTGCTGTCAGTCCATGATTTATCATACAACTTTAATAAGTGCATTTTATAGTTTAGGTCATATCCTTTCATGAGACTCATAATTTTAGACTAGTTTTATAGTAACAAAAATGCACCATAAAGTGTCTTTCTCCAGTGAAGCCAATTAGCTCTTCAGCTTAAGCCCTTCCTATGAACCTGAAGGAAGGATTTTGTTTGTCAGTTTTAAATAATATACTCAGATGACAATTTAAATGCTTAGGAAGGTGTATAAGGTAATTCCAAGTGCATTTGAGTCCATTCAGGGAAGCCATAAAGTCCGTCATACCCCCAGAACACGTGAAATGCTGTCCTTTTACAGCTTTCCAGATCAAACTGGTGTAGAAGGGATTTGTAGCTATAATTCTGGTCTCACTCAGCCTGGTTTTACATCAGTCTCACCAAATAGAGTTATGATTTACATGAGGGCAAAAAGATATCAGAATCAAGCCCAACGACTGTACTGCCTGGCAGATCGGAAGATTACCCATTACTGGTCTCTTATTCAGGCAAGTTAAAGGGTGTCTTTCTAGAGATATCAGGTGTTACATTAAGCCCTAACTTTCATCTACCATTGTTAGAAATAAACACAACCCTGAACTAAAACCATTTATCCAAGTGCCACGTTACTCTAAACCGGAGCCAAAGCTGGAAGGCGCAGATAAAATTAAAAAATGGACTCAGACAAAAACTGCATATCCAACTGCACTCCAATATAAAATCCTGACCTCTCATTTTTCCCTTAGACCATTTCTACTTCTGCCCATCGCTAGAGAGGTGAAACAATCTGTTTCTCAAGAAAAAGCAACTGAGGTGAAAATCAAGGTAATGTGGGACCAGCTGTTTGTCTGGTTTAACTCAAAGATTGATGTCATATATCTTGACTTTAAAAAAGCCTTTGATCTAGTATCCCATGCTCACCTCTTAGCACAACTGGCTACCTCCAGCCTTGACCTCACCACGATCCACTGGCTGGGGAACTGGCTCCACGGTCGGACCCAGAGGGTGGTGGTCGACAGAAGGCAATCGTCGTGGTGCCCCGTGACCAGTGGGGTCCCCCAAGTCTCTGTCATTGGGCCGTATTGTTCAACATCTTCATTAATGATGTGGACTTTGGTGTCAGAAATGGACTGGCCAAGTTTGCCAATGATACCAAACTCTGGGGCAAAGTGTCCACACCTGAGGGCAGGAGGGCAATCCAGGCCGACCTTGAAAGGCTCAGGAAACAGGTGGACAAGGACCTGATGGTGTTTAACACTGAAAAATGCAAGGTTCTCCACCTTGGGAAGAAAATCCTGCAGTATCCTTATAGACTCGACAGTGCTATGTTGGCTAGTACTACGGATGAAAGGGGCTTGAGGGTCAAGATTCACCACAAGATGAACATGAGCCTGCAGTGTGATGCTGCGGCTAGTAAAGCGACCAAAATGCTGGCGTGCATCCATAGATGCTTCTCGAGCAAATCCCGGGACGTCATTCTCCCCTTGTACTCGGCCTTGGTGAGGCCGCAGCTGGAGTACTGCGTCCAGTTTTGGGCTCCACAATCAAAAAGGATGTGGAGAAGCTTGAGAGAGTCCAGAGGAGAGCCACGCGCCTGATCAGAGGTCAGGAAAACAGACGACAGGCTGAGAGCCATGGGACTCTTTAGCCTGGAAAAGCGCAGGCTCAGGGGTGATCTGATGGCCACCTATAAGTTTATCAGGGGTGACCACCAGGATCTGGGGGAACGTTTGTTCACCAGAGCGCCCCAAGGGATGACGAGGTCGAACGGTCACAAACTCCTGCAAGACCGTTTCAGGCTGGACATAAGGAAGAATTTCTTTACTGTCCGAGCCCCCAAGGTCTGGAATGGACTGCCGCCGGAGGTGGTTTAAGCACCTACATTGAACACCTTCAAGAGATATTTGGATGTTTATCTGTCTGGGATCCTGCTGACTTCCCGCCCCTGGGGCAGGGGCTGGACTCGATGATCTTCTGAGTTCCCTTCCAGCCCTGATGTCTATGAAATCTATGGGAAAAAATAGTTCACTCATTGGTAAAATGGTTTCAGCTTTGACAAAGTTGTTAAGGTCCTAATGTTGAGTCTCATCTTTTTTATACTTATGTCATGGATCTTTCTTCTTATGATACAGCAAGCATGCCTGTGTAAACATACCATGTGCTCCCTAAATGAAACTAGCTAAGTTTATTATTACCAGTAGTTACTGCAAGTACCATCTCATCATTTTAAATTTAAAGAATCGAGTTCAAAGCACCTCTGCAATCCAGGCTTCCAGACCTCAGGGTGACTTGATTTATACCTGCATAGGAATAAGGGGCCTGACACCACCACCATCTGCTGTCATCTGTTCATCTCCACCAAGGTGTGAAATCACATTTGCACTCCTTGTCTCTCTTCAACCCCATCACAGGGCCTGCGCTGCCCTGATCACATTGCCAGCAATTACACTCTCCTCCCTTCCCAATGCAACCTAGGAGAGGCTAAGCAATTCTGCTGGAGAAACCTTCTGTTCCTCTTCCTGCATCAGGTGGAACTTGGTCCAAAAGCATGTGTGCCCAGCCATTTCCCAGTTGCTGTTGCTGATTCTGTAGGTCTAGCTCTTCAGACCATGTTTTCCTGCCAGCTGTAAGAACCACGAGGCATCCAACCCAACAGAGCAAACAGGCAGCTAATGAATAACTGCAATGGGGGTTGGATCGGGGCCCTGCATGGTACAAATCCCAGAAAGGGGTGCCACAGGACACGCTGGGAGTCCAAAGGGAGAGGAGAGCTCTGCTAGGAGCGCACACATGAGTCTAGAGGTCTATGTGGGTTGCACCGCCATGGATTAGCCCCTGGTATCTGCTCCCAAACGGCAGAGATCCCAAACTGCTGCTGCTGCACAGGCCAAAAACTGCATTTTCCCCTTGCTGCCTTGCCCGTAGTCCTCAATCTAGATGGGGCTCCACAGAAAAGACCCTGTTGCACACACTCTCTATCGCTCCATAGCGCAGGCAAAGCACGGTCTCTTAACAGCCGTCCCATGCTAGCCTCAGCGTCGCTTATACCTCTCACCGCCCGCTCACGCCCTGAAGATCTGTGGAGGAAGAGAAGGGGCCGGAGAGTGTGT